>NC_091284.1:655401301-655486301 GCF_032444005.1 Ranitomeya imitator | reverse complement strand
GGAATTCATTCTAAATGATGGGATGCTTATTGTATGCGTTTTTTTTCAGTTTCATAGCGTTTTTATCGGGAAAACCGCGAAAAAAAACCGCAACATGTGCACACACCTTTACATTTACAATCATCTCTGGAGGCAGATTTTCATGGAGATCATTTTTTGGTTGATTGTCCTGAACTGGTCGTTTACATATAAGGAAAACCGTGGACTTCTCTGGAATAGGACATCGGATCGCAGTCCCATATAGGCGGCTTAGGAGGGTTGATCCTATTGACTGATTCCCTTTTTCTTGTTGAAAATTGTCCCACAAAACTAGACATTCATTGTTATATAAAAAGAAAATTTCACAATGGCGAATTGCACTAGTATTAACCCCTTTCCGACGTTGGGCGTAATAGTACACATCAGAATCCCTCCCTTTGATGTTGGCTCTGGCACTTGTCAGCTGTTTTGAACAGCTGACATGCGCTTCTTAACTGCCGTGGGTGGAATTGTGATCCACCCGCGGCTGTTAACCTGTTAAATGCCGCTGTCAATTTCTGACAGCAGACAGCAACATTTACCTCTTTCACACTTCCATCTTTGTAGTCCCTTCGAGATACGTTGTTTTTTTAAATAAAAACTAAATTTGCAGGATCCTGCATTTTCTCCATAGACTTGTGTTAGCGACGTATCGCGACGGATGGCCACATGTTTCGTCCATCATGCACTGGATCCTGCGGAATTTGACGGTCCGTCTTTTCCAAAAAAGTTCCATGAAACGTTTTTTTGTCTGCATTGGAAAAACGTTCTCCGACGCCTCCTGTGGCATCCGTTGTTCCACAGAATGGGAGCCCATGGACACTGGATCCTGCGCACACTGTGAAACAGAGGAATCCAGTGACGGATGCAGTTTTCACATCTGAGCATGTCTGGAAGCATATTCCAACCCGGGGAAAAGTGTGTCTCTCTCTCTCTCTCTCTCTCTCTCTCTCGCGCGCCCTCTCGCTCTCTCGTCCTGCAATACGAAATCCTGCTACTCCACTATGCAAATTCTGTAGACGCCGGATTTTCTAACATCTGTCGATACGGCTTGCCGACGCATTGGGATATGACACTCCCGACGGAAGTGTGAAAGAGGCCTTACCGGAAGGCAGCAGAAATTCTGCCCATCTGTGACCCTGTAACATGATCGTGGGTCACCGATGGGTTGGCATGACAACCAGAGGTCTCCAGCAGACCACTTTGGTTGTCATAGCTGGATTTCAATAAGCACTGCCCGGTGGTCAGCGCTCATAGCAAGTGCAATCATTGTCTGAATGTAGCACAGGCGATTTGACAAATGCAGCTTGTAGTCTCCCATGAATACTATTGAAGCATGCAAAAAGTAAAAAAAAAAAAAAAAAGTTTTTAAAAATATAAAAAATATATATATAAAAGTTCAAATCACCCCCCTTTTGTCCCATTCAAAATAAAACAATAAAAAAACAAAAACAAACAGACATATTTGGTATCGCCACCTTCAGAATCGCCTGATCTATCAATATAAAATATGAATTAACCCGATTGGTAAATGGTTTAACGAGAAAAGAATTCTAAATGACAGAGTTCGTTTTTTGGTTGCCGCTACATTGCAATAAAATGCAATAACTGACAATCAAAAGATTGTATCTACACCAAAATTGCATCAATAAAAAGGTCAGCTCGGCGTGCCAAAAATAAACCCTCACCCATACCGAGATCACAAAAAATGGAGACAGAGACGCTACAGTTCTCAGGAAATGGCGTTTTTTTTTTTTTTTTTTTTTTTTTACCAATGTTTGGATTTTTGGTTCACCAAAAAAAAGAAAAACCTAGACATGTTCGGTGTCTATGAATTCGTAATGACCTGGAGAATCATAATGGCAGGTCAGTTTTAGCATTTAGTGATCATGGTAAAAACTAAAAAAAGTGAAATTGCAGTTTTTGTTTTTTTGTAATATCACCGCACTTTGAATTTTTTTCTTGTTTTACACTACATGATATGTTAAAACCAATGGTGTCGTTCAAAAGTACAACTTGTCCTGCAAAAAACAAGCCCTCAATTGGCCATTTTGAAAGAAAAATAAAAACCTTATTGCTGTGGGAGGAAGGGGAGCAAAAAACGAAAACGCAAAAATGATAATGCCTCCAGTCGTTAAGGGGTTAAATAGGTGGGTCACTACATTGTATAATGCGCCTGTCGATTTACACCTTTTTTAAATAAGTATTTTTGTAAATTCCTTCTGCCAGCTGTGCCTGTGAGCGGCGCTAACACTGCTCGCTCAGTCCGCATCATGTGATCCCGGCTGCCGCTGACATCTGAAGTTACGTCAACTCCCGGACTTGCTTGATTCACTCAGGCGTGACCCAGTCGCTCTCACTCCTCCTGATTGACTGGGCTGTGGGCGGCATTTCGCTGCACGTCACAGCCCAGTGTCTACCACGCGTTTGCGGCCAGTGAAAGCAGAGGATGGAGGGAAAGTGTACTGGATACTGGGCTGTGATGTGCGGTGAAACAACGCCTACAGCCCAGTCAGAGGTGGTGCGTGCGACTGGGTCACGCCTGGTTGACTTAACATCAGCGGCGGGTGCAGCCGGGTCATGTGATGCGGACTGAGCGTGCAGTGTTCGGGCCGCTCACAGGCACAGATGGCAGCAGAAGGTATTTAAAGCATACTTATTTGAAAGGGCCCATTAAAGAGGTGGTCCACTACATTGAATAATTACTATTTAGGATTTTCATCCAAGCTTAGCAATATTATCATAATAAAGGTCTTACTGGATAGGAAAAATATCTAAACAGCCACCTAAAGTGCCAAGCTGTAGGCTGGATCTGGCTATATATGATGAGTCCTCCAATCCCTTCCCGAGTGCCTGGAATCGTAGAATTAACTTCTTATAATGGTAGAGGAAAAATGTTCTTAATACAATTTGCTGGGTAAATGATAAATGGATGATAGCTGAGGGTCGGACTACTTTTGCTGGGTTCCCCTCTGACCACAAAAGCATGGGTCTTCTAATAATTCCCCGTATGAATCATAGACGTGCACAAACGCAACTGCTGCTCCAATAACGGTGTATAGGAGTGGTGGACGCACTTGTACACTACTCATCCATTCATACAGAGGCTTCTAGGCACTAAATTCTTCTAATTTTGTGGAGGTCTCCGAAACCCAATATTACTCATATATAAGTCAAGCCCTAAAATTGCATTTCGGACTTCCAAGAATCAGCAGGAGCCTGGTTCATGAGTTTCCGGAGGATGGCGTGCCTTACACTTTATTGGAGGGCACTTAGGCGGAGGGTCGCTACAGTTGTGCCAGGTCTTCGTCTCTTCTAACGCCTAGTCCCAATTTTGAAACTGAATTGTGTTCTATTTCTTCATATTTGTAGATAATGTGCCTGTTATTGTTATACTAAATATAAAGAAGTCTAGCACTCAACTTAAGCGGTGCTAGATTTGATTTATTTGTAGCACTTGAAACGTTTCAGTCCATAAGGACTTTCATCAGTCACGTGCCGTTAGAAGCTCGTAGGGCTGGGTTCAGAAAGAGCAGGGATGTACAGAATGTGCAAAAAGCGCCGCCACAGCTTGCGTTATAGAGAATCGGGGTAAAATAGAGCTTAATTAGAGTGCTGTAATGGTGGGGCAATGGCCGCACATCAGGATGTAGCACCCACAAGCTGAAAGCGCTGGTGTTCGGGGTGAGGGGCACTGCCTCCAGACACGGGATCCACCGCTAGTCTACAAATAAATCAAATCTATCGCCGCTTAAGTTGAGTGCTAGACTTCTTTATATTTATATTGAAGGTCTGGGAACCTAGTCTAAGCACCACAGTATAGCTGTGCACACGGTGTTTTTCCCTTCACCATGACAGCGCCGCACGTGAGAGATGGCATCCGCCCCCAGGAACAGGAAACCTGTAGCAGAGATATAAGAATGGGGCGGCCCCTCTCTCCTCAGTTTGGTTTCCTGTTCCTGCAGGTGGACGCCTGTCGCAGAGCTCCTACCTCCGGAGGGATACCCCCTCTGATGAGTCCGGTCCGGAGGCCGAGGTCCGCGGGGAAGCCAGCCGTACTCGGCGGCATCGCGTGCGGTGCTGTCCGGTGTCGGGCTGCTGGGTCCGCGCCATCCCTTTCCTCGCTGGACTCCCCGGCGACCGCTCTGTGCAAGAGGCCGGTCCGGGGTTGCGGGGGCGTGTCCCTCACTGACGCTGGCGCCGAAGTGAGGGATGACGACTTCCGGTCGCAGGAAGTGACGTCACACGCCGAGGGAGCCGGTGTGCTGGACACTTCCGGGCGGAAGCTGATCCAGTGGCGCGCACACCGCTCCTCTATAAAATACGGCAGCAAAGAGGAGTCGCTGGTCCTGCTCTTCAGACGGAGATGACCGAACCAGCGGTAGATCCGGAGCTGCTGATGCCTGCGCCTAAAATGTCGGAAGACACTCAAGCTGCAGGGGTACCCAGGGTCCTGGAGGGGTGAGTGCCTTTGTAAGGCAAGCTACGCACACACTGATACCTGTACACTGTGTTTTGTAGGAAGGGAAAGCCACCTCCAAGCAAAAGAATAGGGTCTGTCCACTATGTAAAGAAAAACTCCCTAGTCTATACAACAAAAAGATCTGCCAGCCCTGTATTGACAGAACAGTTGCGGAGGAATCTTCCCTATTACAAAACATTAAAACAATCATACGGGAGGAAGTTAAATCTACAGTTAAAGAACAGTTGAGACATCACACAAAGGAGACCCCCCCTCCCCCAACAAGTGAACAAGGGTCGGATGTAGATTCAGGGGATGAGCCGGGAGCCTTAACCCCCTCTGATGCCTCAGATTTAGACTCCTCAGATGAGGAGTATGGCCGCCCATGCTTTCAGTCGGAGGACATTGGAAAGCTGCTCAAACTTGTCAGAACGACTATGGGAGTAGAGACCCCTAGAGAACCACGGACAATCCAAGACACCATGTTTAGCAACTTGGAGGAGAAGAAGCGAAAGTTTTTCCCCTTCCATGATAACATAATTAAATTAATAAAACGTGAGTGGAAAAAGCCTAATAAAAAGATGTCTGTCCCTCAGGCATTAAAACGCAAATACCCCTTTGATGAGGAGGTCTGTGAGAAGTGGGATAAGGCGCCTAAGTTAGATGCAGCCATCGCCAGCACTTCTAAGGGGGTTGCGTTACCATTTGAAGACATGGGAGCCCTAAGGGACCCCCTCGACAAAAAAGCAGATGCTTTTCTAAAGTCGGCTTGGGAAGCAGCGACATGGTCATTTAAACCCGGGGTTGCTGCCACTTGCACGGCACGTGCTATGGTCAAGTGGTTAGAGGAGTTAAGTGACCAAATCAAAAACAAATGCCCAAGAGAGAGGCTTCTGGAAGCATTGCGCCGCAAGATTCCTAGCAGACGCCTCGATAGATTCAGTTAGAAGTGCCGCACGCGTGTGTGCCTTATCTAATTCAGGAAGGAGAACATTATGGCTGAAAAATTGGACGGCTGACTTCCAATCAAAGGTCAAACTCTGCGGAGTACCCTGTGAAGGGCAATACCTTTTTGGCAAATCTCTAGACGAGATCCTTGAGAAAGCGTCAGACAAAAAGAAGCGGTTTCCACCCCCTTCCTTTCCTAGGCGCCGATGGGATACCTCTCGTTCGTCCTTTCGTGGTGGATATAGAGGGACCCGCGGCCGATCAGATGACAGGTCTAGTCGAGGCAGACCCTGGAGAGAGCGAAAGGAAAGGGGATTCCTTTTCAACAAACCTCCCCCCAAGCCTGATCCCAAAAATCAGTGACGCCAGCATTCCGGTGGGGGGAAGACTCCGGCGGTTTGTCCATCACTGGGCAGCACTGCCGGCTTCTCATTGGATAACAAATTTGTTGTCAGAAGGTCTAAAGTTCAAATTCTCCAACCTCCCACCAAATCGTGTAAAAATGACCCAGGTGGGGGGAAAAAATCAGGCCATATTAGAAAGAGAAATTTATCTCCTCATGCAAAAAGAAGTGTTAGTAGAAGTACCCCATCAAGAGATAGGGAAAGGGTTCTACAGCACTTTATTTCTAACACCAAAACCAGACGGCTCGCTGAGGGTAATATTCAACCTAAAAGCCCTAAACCATTACATTCAAATAGACAAGTTCAAGATGGAGACTTTAAAGACCGCAGTAAAAGTACTCGACCCAAACTGTTACATGGTGGTGATCGATCTTACAGACGCTTACTACCATGTGCCAATCGCCGTCCAACACCAACAATACCTAAGATTGGTGGTAAATCTGGGAAAAACCCCCGTCCATCTACAATATCAATGTCTTCCTTTTGGGGTAGCCATTGCGCCCCGTATATTCACAAAAAATATTTCCGAAGTAGCATCTTTCGTCAGGAAAGAAGACATAATGTTGGTACCCTATTTGGACGATTTTTTTGATAATAGCAAAAAACAAAGAAAGTTGCAAAAGTGCGGCCGCAAGGGTGCTGGAGGTACTGACCAATTTAGGATGGATGATAAACCTGAAAAAATCAAGGCTTGTCCCAACTCAAACCCAAGAATTCCTCGGAATTGTGTTAGATTGTCAAGCAGGAGTGTGTCCTCCCACAGAGGAAAGTTCAATCTATCCAACAGAGGGTAGAGTCATTCCAATTACAACAGACTATCTCTCTGAGAAACGCAATGTCACTCCTAGGGGTCCTAACGGCAACGATTCCAGCAACGCGATGGGCACAAAGCCACACACGGGAGTTACAATGGCAGATACTAGCCGAACAAGAAAAAAAATCCATACAATCTGAATCGGAAGATTCTCCTGTCACCGGAAGATTCTTCTGTCACCAGAAGTTCAAAACTCACTAGAGTGGTGGCTGAAAACAGAAAATCTAACCAACGCAGTGCCATGGTCAGTACGAGATCCAGTAGTCATTACTACCGATGCGAGTCCGTGGGGTTGGGGGGCACATTTGGGAGATCAGGTCCTACAGGGTCAATGGGGAAGCCCAATGACAACAGCGTCCTCCAATCTAAAAGAATTGTCTGCGGTGAGACTAGCACTTCTTCATATAGGGGAAAGAATTCTGGGAAGACATGTGGTAGTGTTATCCGACAACAACACAACAATAGCTTATATAAACCGCCAAGGGGGCACAAGATCAACATCCCTTATGGCAGAGGCCAAAGAACTTTTTATATGGGCCGAAAACAACCTTCTTTCGCTAACCGGAACATACTTGAAAGGATCAGAGAATCAAGTAGCCGACTACTTAAGCCGTCACACGTTACATCAGGGGGAGTGGTCCCTGAACCAGCAAGTATTTGGGAAAATATGTGCCAGCTGGGGCGTTCCAGACGTAGACCTGTTCGCCACAAAACAAAATCGGAAGGTGAAGAGGTTCTATTCTTTGAACCCAAGAGAGCACCCGGAGGGGGTAGACGCGTTCCTGTATCGGTGGAACTTCCATCTAGCATACGCATTCCCCCCAATACCATTAATCCCGGCAGTCCTCAGGAAAATTCGGGAGGACAAAGCACGAGTGATCCTCATAGCTCCCTTTTGGCCGAAGAGAGCGTGGTTCACGTGGCTCAGGCGCATGTCTATCTCGGACCCGTGGATCTTTCCGGATGCTCCGGATCTCCTATACCAAGGGCCAGTTCAACATCCCCAAGTTCACAGATTGCATCTCACCGCCTGGAACTTGAAAGGGGACTTCTGTTAGCAAAAGGATTCTCAAGCCCTTTGGTGACCACATTGCTTGCTAGCAGGAAAAAGGTCACCTCAGACAAATACCAAAAAATCTGGCAAAAATTCCTAGATTTTTCGGGACGACAGTTGTCTGACTCTGGTCAACAGGTCCCAGTAAAAGAAATTCTTGAATTTCTCCAAAAAGGGTTGGAAAAAGGTCTGTCTACTAACACCTTAAAGGTGCAGGTCTCTGCCCTTGGTGCACTGTTCGATCAAAAACTTGCTGACCACCCTTGGATCTATAGGTTCATTCGAGCCTCCTTTACTTCCAGACCCTCAAAATTAATACCTAAGATAGCTCCCTGGGATTTGAATTTAGTTTTAAAGGCTCTTACCGTTTCCCCCTTTGAACCTCTGGATTCTATATCAATAAAATCCTTGACTCTAAAAACGGTTCTCCTAGTTGCCTTAACGTCTGCCCGCCGTACTTGTGAGTTACAAGCTATGTCGGTGAACCCTCCTTACACTACTTTCCATGATGACAAAGTAGTTATTAAAACCGACCCTGCCTTTCTTCCGAAGGTCAATTCTAAATTTCATAGAGACCAGGAAATTATTCTGCCCTCTTTTTGTTCCCAACCAAAATCCCAGGGAGAGAAGACCTTCCATTGTCTCGATGTCAGACGCTGCCTCCTTCAATACTTAGAGGCCACAAATTCCTGGCGTCAGTCATCGGCCCTTTGTCACCTATCAGGGGACAAACGGGAAAAAAGGCCTCAAAGGCAACTATTGCACGGTGGTTGCGTACGGCTATTTCACTTTCGTATTCTTTTTCTGGTCAAGTTCCCCCACAGGGTGTTACGGCTCACTCCACGCGTGCTATAGCCACTTCTTGGGCGGAAAGGGCTAACGCCTCGATAGAACAGATTTGTAAAGCGGCAGTATGGTCATCACCCTCTACCTTCTTCCGACACTATAGGTTAGACTTAGGTCAATCAGACTTGTCTTTTGGGAGAAAGGTGTTGTCTGCTGTCGTCCCACCCTAGGAATCTTCTGTTTTTTCCTCTCACGTGCGGCGCTGTCATGGTGAAGGGAAAAATGATAATTACTTACGGGTAATTTGATTTTCCGGAACCATGACAGCGCCGCATTAATTCCCGCCCTATCTTGGTGATGGTTGTGTGATTCACAAAAAAAAAAAAACTTATTGTATATGGATAAATGTATATGTACAAAGCATGTGTGTACACAAGAGCTAACGAAATGGCTATACAAATGTAAATATGATACATAACTGTGTACTAACAAAGCGGTCATCTTCCATACTCTGCAAACAAACTGAGGAGAGAGGGGCCGCCCCATTCTTATATCTCTGCTACAGGTTTCCTGTTCCTGGGGGCGGATGCCATCTCTCACGTGCGGCGCTGTCATGGTTCCGGAAAATCAAATTACCCGTAAGTAATTATCATTTTCTCTCACATGTTTTTGTTATACTGGCATCATTCTACTAAATGGAGCTAGAACGTTTTAATTCTGAGCATATTTGTATTCAATACAGATGACGTTAAACATGAAGTCCCCAAACTATTTTTAGGCTGGTGAGATGAGCTCATCCATGTCACAATGACATAGGACGGCTGTATATCTTCACAAAGCCGAAGCAGCGCAGTGCTGCTACCATGTACAGTACAGCGAGGAGCGAGTCTGTAATCATCGCTCAGAACAGGAGCACTCGGGCCGCCATCTCCTCTTGTTACACTGATTATCAATCCGCTCATCGACCGACTGAAGGGAGAACATCACTTTCCTGTCACTACCTTTTGCTGACAGAGGATTTCACCTTTGTAGAGGTTTCACTTCCCTTTGTTTCTGGAATATCCTTGAAAAGAATGGATGATGTAAGCTCCTCTGTTCATTTACTCCATGAATTCTTAACAGAAATTTTAATTTCCTTATCTTCCTGTTGCTTTTTGCTGTTATCTGTGAAGTCATGCTTTGCAAGATCTAAATTGTTAGAAATACTTGTAACTGTCTGGATTTTGATATGTGTTACCACTGTGAAACTCCAAAAAGTAACTTGACTTTTCCCATTTAAAGGGAATCTGTCACTAGGTTTTTCTACCTAATCTGAGAGCAGCATAGTGTAGAGAAAGAGACCTTGATTTCAGCAATCTATCACATACTGGGCTGCTTGCTGTAGTTTTGACAAAATTGTTTTATCAGCAGTACATTATCACTAGAGGACTAGTAAACCTGCGGCCATGTAGTTCTCCATATTCATGAGCTCTAACTCCACCCACACCACTGATTGCCAGCTTTCTGTGTACACCGTGCATAGGCAGAAAGCTGCCAATCCGTGGTGTGGGTGGGGTTATACAGAACTTGGCGTTCAGAACTTATAAATCTGGAGATGAGAAAAACGTTTTTAACCAAAACTGCAGCAAGCAGCCCATTTAGTGCTTCATGTCTGGAATTGGGGTCACTGGAACTTGTAGTAGCAAAAACCTGGTGTCTCATTCCCTTTAATCTCTGAATGCATTCTCTTAACATAGTTGTATGAGCTGCATAGTGTTTTATTTTGTGGAGCAAGATGTATTTGTAGGACACTGTTTTGTAGTATGTGAAATGTATAGGTTTGTTTCATTCATTTTTTTTTCTTTTTTTAAGGTAAAGAAAGACTTTGCACGCTTGTATTTTTTAGGTTTTGCTTTTATGGCGTTTACTGCTTGATATATTTAACACCGTAATGACTCCTGATATGGATTAAAACGATGGGCGGTAAGGGGCCTTATTCCTGCATTGACATTTTAAAACGGAGATCAGGAATAAGGGTATACCACCCCCAAGAGTCTGAAAATCTCCACACTAATACGTCATCGCGCCCTCTGACCTGAACAGTCACAGCAATAGGACGGGAAGACGGAGCGGCGCCTGGTGGGTGGAACGCGGACAGGTAAATATGAAATACTCACCTGTTCCGGCGCGGTCCCTGGCTCCTTCTCCCGGACAGATGGTCTCTGGGCACTGCAGCTTCTTCCTCTGCCAGCGGTCACTGGTACTGCTCATTACAGGAATGAATATGCAGCTCCACCCCTATGGGAGTGGAGTCCATATTCATTACTTTAATGAGCGGTACCACGTGTGATTTAGCCCTGCTGTCCTGTGCGTATTGGTTATACACTTTTACTGTTCTGGTTTATATGACCCGACCTGTTAGTAAAGTTAGTTAATTTTGACATTTACCTACTCTGTGCGTATTGTTTGAATACAGTTGCATTACTTAACTCTATGTTAACATGGTTGGTCAAAAAGACAAGAAACAAAAAAAAAAACTTCATAGAATGGAAGAGTTGGAAGGAACCTCCTGGGTCATCTGGTCCAACCCCCTGCTCAAAGCAGGATTCACTAAACCTTCCTAGACAGATCTCTGTCCAGCCTCTGTATGAAGACTTCCATGGAAGAAGAACTCACCACCTCTCGTTGCAGCCTGTTCCTCTCAATGATCACCCTAAGGCTATGTGGCCACGTTGCAGAAATGCTGCGGAAATGTCCGCAGCATTTCCGCAACTCCCTGCCGTAGGTAAAACGCATGCTGAATTCGCATGCGATTTGCAAGCGTTTTTAGCTTATATACACCAAAATTTTGCTCCACAAATAACAAAAATATTGCCTCCCCAGACCAAGGGGCAAAAAGTACCATACACAAGATATCCTTCACAAAAAAGTGTGATCGAAAGAATAACACGATCCCCACTACGGTACTATGATATAATATCAGTTTTATTAGACATATTTATTATAACAGCAATATATAAAAGTATGAATTACTACATTTAAAGAAAGGTGCATATCCTCACTAAAGAGGGACTATATTGCCTGAGGTAAGCACAAAAGGCCTGGGCCAAACAATAAAATCACTAGTTCACGGTAGAGGAACAGTCTGTATGAAACTGACATGCCCTGGTAACATATGCTACTATTAGACTCTCAAAGTCACCATATAGACACCCATAGACCGCCAGTATCCCTAATAGGGAAATACAAGAAATCATGCAATGGTCCTCACCCACAGACTTTCGACCCGCTAGGTGTAAAAATGCAATAATATCATGAGAAGGTATATTACCTGCTTATTGGCCTGGTGTGCGCACCTCGGCGTCCCTCTGCCCCGACGTGCGTTTCGCGATAGCTTCTTCTGGAGGCGTGTCAGGGCAGGGGGTAAGCCGGTTTAAATATAGTGAGCCCTACCGTTCATTGGGCAATGTAGATGTATAGATGTCCTACAGCTGTGCGGGAGCGGAGTAGCCTTGCTGTGTATTGTGGGTAGTTCCTGTGCGGCTCCATGGTGACAACCACCGCCTCCTGTACGGAGACCGGAAGTGCCGCACAGGAATCCCCAGTGCATATGCCGTACAGACACTCTGGCTCACCAAGCACCGTCCCATGTACGGAGATCGGAAGTGCCGGAAATACTCAGGAGCTGGGCGCTGTACGGAAAGGTAATATGTCAAGAAAAAGCGGCGCATGCTCCGATGTACGGATCCAGCTATAATTGTGAGTCGGAGCGCGGACATGGGGTCAGGAGTGCCGAGTCGTCAAAGTCCGACTCCGCAACTCCGTTCCCCTGTTGTCCGCTAGCCGCTCTCTCCTCTGGTCCCCCATCCGACCATGCGCACATCCTGGCATATGGGGAGAATGGAATGTATACAAGAATGGAAATGTGCAAAGTATTTATAAAATAAAGTGTCTGGTGCAATGACCCCTAATGTGTGTTTTTTAATCCCACTAAAAAACTACTGGCTAGGATATTGACTATAAGAATTATGATATATGGTCATAAAAGACCCTACGTTAAACAAATAATAAATATAATAGGGTCTCATGTAGGCTAGAAAGTGCAACTCTATTTGTCATATGACTAAAAAGACATCCCTAACGGACCATAAATATTGTGCTAAAAATATATTATATTGGCATCTATATATAAGTCTATACATACATAAAAAGTTTTTTTCCCCGTCACAATGTGCAAAAAATAGATGCTAAAAAACCCTTTCCATACAGTATATACTATCCTAATAAAATGGTATACATAGACATAATGGTGATACTATGATGGTTCTCCACCCAAAGATATATATAGCCAGATTTCAGATCTCTGTCTTCATCTTGGAGTCCTTGGATACAAGTCCCATTCTTCATCAATAGTTTCTGGAGTATTCACGCTTCACATGAGACTAATGGACATCAACGCTCCCAAGGCTGATGACGACAGTCATGAGAAGGAGTATTATATTATACTGTAGTAAGACATATAAAAATAAAATAAATAAAAGACCGACAAACAACATACAAGATAAAACATACCCATGGTGTGGCTAAGCCACCCCTAAATATAACAATTAACCCCCTGCCTCACCACTTCCTCTCTTTTACAAAAATGCACCAAAACCAAAACCCTCATTCAGGCCCTGGGGTACCAGCGTTCCCAAACGGTAGGGAATGTCGTCATATGGCCTAACCATATGTACGAAGCCCAAGCAGAAAAATTACTACTAAATACCAACAAATATAAATTACTCGCTTTCAACCCATGTTGAAGTTTAAGGAGGAATTGATTGATATGATCACAGCTGCATTTGAGGGCAACGTCATCCCAAAAAAACTCCTTGATACATATACTAAATTGCACCCGAGACTGGCAACACTATACTTGGTACCCAAAGTCCACAAAAACCCGGAGAATCCTCCGGGTAGACCAATTGTGGCCGCCAATGAAGGGTTGTGCGAGATCATTTGTGACATCGTGGAATACTACCTAAAACCACTGGTGGTACAATTACCGTCATATATAAAGGACACTACCGCTGCCTTGGGGCATCTGGAGGGCATACAACTCACTGAGAACATGGTCTTGGTCACGGCCGATGTTGAGGCCCTATACTCAAGTATCAGGTATACGGATGGCCTACAGGCAGCAGGGAAATATCTAGCTCAGAGCAACATTGAGAAGGAGACATCTGAGTTCATTCTGGAACTATTAAAGTTTATCCTGACACATAATGCCTTCATGTTTGCGGGGAGGGTCTACCTACAATTGCAGGGTACTGCGATGGGGGCTTCTTGTGCCCCCTCGTATGCCAATTTATTCATTGGTGCTTGGGAATTGTCTTTTTTTCAAGAAAATGAGATTGAGGGGATGGAGCGAATCCATAACTGGATTCGCTTCATCGATGATATTCTGTTCATCTGGGAAGGTCCGGTGGATTAACTTGAGGCCCTTATGAGTAGATTGAACCAAAATGACAGAAACATTAGGCTAACATCAGTGGCGTAACTACAAAGTTATGGGCCCCGGTGCGAACTTTCAAATGGGGCCCCCCCACCATGCCAAAATATTTTCCACCCAAATTCACATTTTCCCTATTAATATTGCACACTATAGCTTTATTGCAAAGTTGTATAGTGTGACCTCAGTTGCATAACTATCCAGTGCCCCATCCTGGCATATATTTGTCCCCCGTACTGCCATTATGTAATGTATAAAATAAAATAAACCATTATACTCATCAGGGGCTAACATAGAAGTCATGGGGATCCATATGAGAAGTATAATGCACCCCCATAGTACTCCTTATAGTATAATACACTCCCCATAGTCCCCCATATAGTATTGTACACTCCTCAGTCCTCCATATAGTATAATACACTCCTCCGTATATTAAAATACACTCCTCATAGTACTCCATATAGCATAATACACTCTTCGTAGTGCTCCATATAGTATAATACACTGCTCAGTCCTCCGTATAGTATAATACACCCCTCATAGTCCTCCATATAGTATAATACACTCCTCAGTCCTCCATTTAGTATTATACACTCCACATAGTCCTCCATATATTAAAATACACTGCTCAGTCCTCCATATAGTATAATCCACTGCTCATAGTGCTCCATATAGTATAATGCACCCCTCATAGTCCTCCATATAGTATAATACACTCCTCAGTCCTCCATTTAGTATTATACACTCCACATAGTCCTCCATATATTAAAATACACTGCTCAGTCCTCCATATAGTATAATACACTCCTCATAGTGCTCCATATAGTATAATCCACCCGTCATAGTCCTCCATATAGTATAATACACTCCTCAGTCCTCTATTTAGTATTATACACTCCACATAGTCCTCCATATATTAAAATACACTGCTCAGTCCTCCATATAGTATAATACACTCCTCATAGTGCTCCATATAGTATAATGCACCGCCATCGTCATCCATGTTGTACAATTCACTTCCCATATTATGATGGACCATAGTTCTTCATATAGTATAATATATTCCCCATAGTCCTCGATTCAGTATAATACAGCCCACATATAGTATAATACAGCCACCCCACAGAGTATACTGCAGCCCTGCCATACAATACAATGTAACCCCCATAGAATATAATGCAGCCCCCCTCACAGTATAATGCAGCCCCTCATACAGGGGCAGTGAGAAAGACATGAGCAAATGGTGACTAGGGGGCAGGGGACAAGGACACAAGGGGAGTAGGGGAGACAGGCACAATAGTAACATAGGGGGGCTAGGGAGCAAGGAAGACAGGCACAAGGGGACACATGGGGGCTAGGGGGCAGGGGAGAAGGTTACAAGGGGACTAGTGGGCAAGGGAGACTGACACAAGGGGACAAGGGAGACTGGCACAAGGGGACACACAGGGACTAGTTGGCCAGGGAGACTGAGAAGGGGACACACAGGGACTAATGGGCAAGGAAGACTGGCACACGGGGACAAGGGACACAAGCATAAGGGGACAAGGGAGACAGGCGCCAGGGGACACACAGCGACTAGTGGGCAATGGACACTGACACAAGGCTACACACGGGGACAAGGGATAGAAGCACAAGGGGACTCATAGGGACTAAGAGGAAGGGGAGAAGGGCACAATGGGACACACGGGGACTAGGGTGCAATGGAGACAGGCACAAGAGGACACAAGGGGACTCCGAGGGCAGAGTAGATAGGGATGCAAGGGGACCGAGGAAGAGTGGGGGGAGACTTGGGAGGAGGGAAGAAGTGGGCACAGGGATTACAAGGACAGGGTAGATGGAGAACACACGGTGAGAAAGGGGACAGGGGAGACTTGAGAGCAGGGCAGACGAGTCACACGGGGACAAGGGGCAGGGAATGCATGGGGGGTGCAGGAGGACTCAGGGCATGGGAGATGAGGAGCATTGGGAGACCAGGGGAGGAGGAACAAGGTGTGTACGGGGAGCCCAGAGGAGCACCATGACCTGAACCTGGGGACCTACTAGGACATGGGGCACGGGACAGCAGGGAGGAAACGGGACTGGTGTCACAGGGGGCCAGGGACGCTGGGGGCCGAGATGGCGACACACGGGCAGCAGACACACCTCACTTCCGCCGGTCCCGTACACCTCCATGTTCATCCCCGGATCCTCCATATGGCTGAGCCGCTGCGGCATCCCCCTCCTGGGCGGCTTGGTCCACGTGCCCCCCACTAGCTCCGGAACCACCTGTTCCCGGTCCCAGCAGCCGCCACAGGCTTTGCCAATATGGCGGCCACCATCACCTGTGCAGATGCTGCACTGCCTGGGCACCACACACAGCGGGTGCGCGATGAAGTGATGTCATCACGCACCCGCAGTGTCAGAGGCAGAAGGGAATGATGGGAGAGGGAGCATCAGCTGACGCTCTCTCCTCCATCATTGCTTTGAACTGTACCGGCATCATAAACGCCGGTATAGTTCACTGCGGCGGCTGCGACGGGGGGAGTCGGGTGCCTCTGACCTATCGGGCCCCTGACTTGCCAGTCTGTCGTAGTTACGCCCCTGCCTCACACACACTACAGATATCACACACACACTTCAGATATCTCACACACACACTACAGATATCTCACAAACACACACACACACACACACACACACTACAGATATCACACACACACACACACACTACTCAAATATCACACACTACAGATATCACACACTACAGATGTCATACACACTACATATATAACACACGCACTACAGATATCACACACACACACACACACACTACAGATGACACACACACACACACACTACAGATGTCATACACGCACTACAGATATCACACACACTACAGATATCACACACTACAGATATCACACACACTACATATATAACACACGCACTACAGATATCACACACGCACACACATGCACTACAGATAACACACACACACACACACACACACACTACATATATAACACACTATAGATATCACACACAAACACACCAGCTCATACACACATCTCACACTCCTCTGTGGTAAAGGGGAGGCTGATATTAACCTGCAGCTCCTCAGCGTCTCCTGCTTGCACACCGCTGTCATGTCCCGCCCCTCCCCCGCTCTCCCCTTCAGTCCCGGGGCTCAGAGCAGGAGACGCTGTCACAGTCTCACAGTGCTGACTGGAGCTGCTTCCAAGTTCCTCTCCCATACCCCGGCTGCCCCCTCCCCCTAGATACGCCTGGGACTGTTGCCGTGCGGAGGGATCTCCTCCTGCACTGCAACATGGTGTCGGCCGGTGCCTCTGACCTGCCGGGCGGAGGGCCCCTGACCAGCCCGGGCCCCGTCGCAATGGCGACCACTGCGACCGTGGTAGTTACGCCACTGGCTAACATATAAATTTGGACGTAAAATTGAATTTCTGGATCTACTCATTTCAGCATCAACAGAGGGGCACTTATCTACTACAGTATTTCGCAAGCCCACAGCAACCAACTCCTTGTTACACGCATCATCACTACATCCCAAATCAACAACTAACAGCATACCGATTGGTCAATACCTAAGGATTACGAGAATCTGCTCGGAAGATGAACAATTTGAAGCACTAGCCAAATCATTAAGAAGCAGATTCCAGGACAGAGGCTATAACCGGCGTGCCATACAAAGGGGATATTGGAGGGCAAAAAACACTCCGAGACAGCAACTACTATACAAGAATCGATCTATACCAACAAATACAGAACAGGACAATCAGGTAAGATTTATTACCAACTACAGCACCGAATGGGATGATTTACGTGAAATAATACAAAAGCATTGGAAGATCCTATTCACAGATCCAATTCTCAAAAAAATCTTACCTGTACAACCATCCATAGTAGATAAAAGAGCTCCCAGCCTACGAGACATGCTGGTACACAGCACATATGACCCGAAAAGAACAGCTAGCAATAAAAAAGCAACCAGCAGGAAGGGCTTCTTTCCATGTGGTATCTGCAAGGGCTGTGCCAATATGAAAAAAGTACCACCTTTAAAAATCATGACAATTCAAGAACATTTGATATCAGGACACATATTACATGCTCGTCCAAGAGCATTATATACCATGCTGAATGTCCATGCGGAAAAATTTATATTGGTATGACTAACCGCGAGCTCAAAATCAGAGTGCGGGAACATTGTCTAGACATAGACAAGGCCAAAACAGCCATTGATGATGCCACACTGAAGACCCTTCCTAAACACTTTAAACGATACCATCAATGCAATTCTAGATTGCTAGTGTTTATGGGGATTGATATGCTGGATTTGGGACCAAGGGGTGGTGATGTTGGCAAAAGACTGGCTAAAAAAGAATGCCAGTGGATATACCGTTTGGGAACGCTGGTACCCCAGGGCCTGAATGAGGGTTTTGGTTTTGGTGCAT
This sequence comes from Ranitomeya imitator, assembly GCF_032444005.1. Taxonomy (NCBI): domain Eukaryota; kingdom Metazoa; phylum Chordata; class Amphibia; order Anura; family Dendrobatidae; genus Ranitomeya; species Ranitomeya imitator. Next base: position 655,467,891 of record NC_091284.1, on the reverse strand, counting down.
TTTTGTAAAAGAGAGGAAGTGGTGAGGCAGGGGGTTAATTGTTATATTTAGGGGTGGCTTAGCCACACCATGGGTATGTTTTATCTTGTATGTTGTTTGTCGGTCTTTTATTTATTTTATTTTTATATGTCTTACTACAGTATAATATAATACTCCTTCTCATGACTGTCGTCATCAGCCTTGGGAGCGTTGATGTCCATTAGTCTCATGTGAAGCGTGAATACTCCAGAAACTATTGATGAAGAATGGGACTTGTATCCAAGGACTCCAAGATGAAGACAGAGATCTGAAATCTGGCTATATATATCTTTGGGTGGAGAACCATCATAGTATCACCATTATGTCTATGTATACCATTTTATTAGGATAGTATATACTGTATGGAAAGGGTTTTTTAGCATCTATTTTTTGCACATTGTGACGGGGAAAAAAACTTTTTATGTATGTATAGACTTATATATAGATGCCAATATAATATATTTTTAGCACAATATTTATGGTCCGTTAGGGATGTCTTTTTAGTCATATGACAAATAGAGTTGCACTTTCTAGCCTACATGAGACCCTATTATATTTATTATTTGTTTAACGTAGGGTCTTTTATGACCATATATCATAATTCTTATAGTCAATATCCTAGCCAGTAGTTTTTTAGTGGGATTAAAAAACACACATTAGGGGTCATTGCACCAGACACTTTATTTTATAAATACTTTGCACATTTCCATTCTTGTATACATTCCATTCTCCCCATATGCCAGGATGTGCGCATGGTCGGATGGGGGACCAGAGGAGAGAGCGGCTAGCGGACAACAGGGGAACGGAGTTGCGGAGTCGGACTTTGACGACTCGGCACTCCTGACCCCATGTCCGCGCTCCGACTCACAATTATAGCTGGATCCGTACATCGGAGCATGCGCCGCTTTTTCTTGACATATTACCTTTCCGTACAGCGCCCAGCTCCTGAGTATTTCCGGCACTTCCGATCTCCGTACATGGGACGGTGCTTGGTGAGCCAGAGTGTCTGTACGGCATATGCACTGGGGATTCCTGTGCGGCACTTCCGGTCTCCGTACAGGAGGCGGTGGTTGTCACCATGGAGCCGCACAGGAACTACCCACAATACACAGCAAGGCTACTCCGCTCCCGCACAGCTGTAGGACATCTATACATCTACATTGCCCAATGAACGGTAGGGCTCACTATATTTAAACCGGCTTACCCCTGCCCTGACACGCCTCCAGAAGAAGCTATCGCGAAACGCGCGTCGGGGTAGAGGGACGCCGAGGTGCGCACACCAGGCCAATAAGCAGGTAATATACCTTCTCATGATATTATTGTATTTTTACACCCAGCGGGTCGAAAGTCTGTGGGTGAGGACCATTGCATGATTTCTTGTATTTCCCTATTAGGGATACTGGCGGTCTATGGGTGTCTATATGGTGACTTTGAGAGTCTAATAGTAGCATATGTTACCAGGGCATGTCAGTTTCACACAGACTGTTCCTCTACCGTGAACTAGTGATTTTATTATATGAGCTTGTTTGGCCCAGGCCTTTTGTGCTTACCACAGGCAATATAGTCCCTCTTTAGTGAGGATATGCACCTTTCTTTAAATGTAGTAATTCATACTTTTATATATTGCTGTTATAATAAATATGTCTAATAAAACTGATATTATATCATAGTACCGTAGTGGGGATCGTGTTATTCTTTCGATCACACTTTTTTGTGAAGGAAGCGTTTTTAGCTTGCATAATGCTCGAGTTTTCCAAGCAATTTGAAGCATTGCTTGGAAAAGTGATTGACAGGTTGGTCACACTTGTCAAGCATAGTGCTTGACAAGTGTGACCAACTTTTTACTATTGATGCTGCCTATGCAACATCAACAGTAAAAGATAGAACGTTAAAAATAATAAAAAAAAACAAAAAAAACCCCAAACCTTCCGACGGCCCCCAATCTCCTCAGCGGTGCTCCCGGTACGCTCCGTTCCTAGGGATATTTTGCGCGAAGGACCTTTGTGATGTCACGGCCGCGTGAACGCGACGTCATCCCAGGTGATTTGCGCAATGCATCCCTGGGAACAGAAGCAGCCGTGTGCACCACTGAGAGGCGGGAGGACTCCGGGGGCCATCAGAAGGTAAGTATATCCCTATTTTTTATTTTAATTTTATTTTTTTACATGAATATTGTACCTAGGGCCTGGAGGAGAGTCTCCTCTCCTCCAAACCCTCGCTCACTTTACGCGTGGTGGGCATAGCCACATGCATAAAGTGAGCGTTTCAGTGCAATCCTATGGAGGCGAAATCACGATTCTCCAGAAATAATGAACATGCTGCGGATTTTACCGCTATGCGATTCCGCAGCGGGGAAATCTGCAGCATAGGCACAGCAACTGCGGAATCCCATAGGATTGCATGGGAATGCGTTTTTTTAAAAGTTTTTAAGCGTTCCCGCTGCGGCAGACTTATAAAAAAAAACGCAAAATGGCCACATAGAAAAAGCTTTTAGACAGTAAGGCTAATATCTAAACTGTGCCTCTTCCCATTCAGTTTGTTTTATTTTCTTTAGAAAAAGTTGTACAGGCTCACTTACTGCTATTTTCAGTTATCCTTACATTAGTTGATCTCGTGTATCACCTGCCCCTTCGGTCGAATTCTAGTCTAATATCTGTGACTTTTTGTCATTTCGACAACTTACTGGATTGTCATGGTGCATCGTGCTCATTGGAATGACCTGTTTGTTATGTAACAAACCACTGTCTTACAGCACCCACCATTGTAAGTTTTCGTTTAACCCCTTAGTGACAGAGCCAATTTGGTACTTAATGACCAGGCCAATTTTTGCAATTCTGACCACTGTCACTTTATGAGGTTATAACTCTGGAACGCTTCAACGGATCCCGCTGATTCTGAGATTGTTTTTTCGTAACATATTGTACTTCATGTTAGTGGTAACGTTTCTTCGATATTACTTGCGATTATTTATGAAAAAAGCGGAAATATGGCGAAAAATTTTAAAAATTTTGCAATTTTCAAACTTTGTATTTTTATGCCCTTAAATCAGAGAGATATGTCACGAAAAATAGTTAATAAATAACATTTCCCACATGTCTACTTTACATCAGCACAATTTTGGAAACAAATTTTTTTTTTGTTAGGGAGTTATAAGGGTTAAAAGTTGACCAGCAATTTCTCATTTTTACAACACCATTTTTTTTAGGGACCACATCACATTTGAAGTCATTTTGAGGGGTCTATATGATAGAAAATAATGAACTGTGACACCATTCTAAAAACTACACCCCTCAAGGTTCTCAAAACCACATTCAAGAAGTTTATTAACCCTTTACATGCTTCACAGGAACTGAAACAATGTGGAAGGAAAAAATGAACATTTAACTTTTTTTTGCAAACATCTTAATTCAGAACCATTTTTTTTATTTTCACAAGTGTAAAAACAGAAATGTAACCATAAATTTTGTTATGCAATTTCTCCTGAATACGCCAATACCCCATATGTGGGGGTAAACCACTTTTTGGGCGCACCGCAGAGCTTGGAGGTGAAGGAGCGCCGTTTGACTTTTTCAATGCAGAATTGGCTGGAATTGAGATTGGACGCCATGTCGCGTTTGGAGAGCCCCTGATGTGCCTAAACAGTGGAAACCCCATACAAGTGACACCATTTTGGAAACTAGACCCCTTAAGGAACTTATCTACATGTGTGGCGAGCACTTTGAACCCCAATGTGCTTCACACAAATTTATAACGTAGAGCCGTGAAAATAAAAAATCGCTTTTTTTTACACAAAAATGATCTTTTCGCCCACAAATTCTTATTTTCACAAGGGTAACAGGAGAAATTAGACCACTAAAGTTGTTGTGCAATTTCTCCTGAGTACGTCGATACCCAATATGTGGGGGTAAACCACTGTTTGGGCGTACGGCAGAGCTTGGAAGAGAATGAGTGCCGTTTTACTTTTTCAATGTAAAATTGGCTGGAATTGAGATCGGACGCCATGTCGCGTTTGGAGAGCCCCTGATGTGCCTAAACAGTTGAAATCCCCCACATGTGACCCCATTTTGGAAACTAGACCCCCCTTGGAACTTATCTAGATGTGTGGTGAGAACCTTGAATGCTCAAGTGCTTCACAGAAGTTTACAATGCAGAGTCGTGAAAATAAAAAATATTTTTTTTTCCACAAAAAAGATTTTTTAGCCCCCAAGTTTTTATTTTCACAAGGGTAACAAGAGAAATTGGACCCCAAAAGTTGTTGTCCAATTTGTCCTGAGTATGCTGGTACCCCATATGTGGGGGTAAACCACTGTTTGGGCGCACGGCAGAGCTCGGAAGGAAGGAGCGCCGTTTTGGAATGCAGACTTTGATAGAATGGTCTGCGGGTATTATGTTGCGTTTGCAGAGCCCCTGATGTACCTAACCAGTAGAAACCCTCCACAAGTGACCCCATTTTGGAAACTAGACCCCCCAAGGAACTTATGTAGATGTGTGGTGAGAACTTTGAATGCCCAAGTGCTTCACAGAAGTTTATAATGCAGAGTCATAAAAAAAAATATATATATATATATATATATATATATATATATATATATATATATATATATATATATTTTTCCACAAAAAAGATTTTGTAGCCCCCAAGTTTTTATTTTCACAAGGGTAACAAGAGAAATTTGACCCCAGAAGTTGTTGTCCAATTTATCCCGAGTACGCTGATGCCCCATATGTGGGGGTAACCCACTGTTTGGGCGCACGGCAGAGCTCAGAAGGGAGGGAGCACCATTTGACTTTTTGAGCGCAAAATTGGCTGTCGTGTTTGGAGACCCCCTGATGTACCTAAACAGTGGAAACCCCCCAATTCTAGCTCCAACCCTAACCCCAACACACCCCTAACCTTAATCCCAACCTGATCCATAATCCTAATCACTAACCCTAACCTTAATCACAACCCTTACCCTAAAACAACCCTAATGTCAACCCTAACCATAACCCTAATCAAAACCCTAAATCCAACACACCCCTAATCCTATTCTCAACCCTAACCTCAAACCTAACCCTAATCCCAATACACCCCTAATCACAACCCTAACCTTAACCCTAATCCCAAACCTAACCCTAATCCCAAGCATAACCCTAATGCCAACCCTAACCCTAATACCAACCCTAATCCAAACCCTAATCCAAACCCTAACCCTAATCCCAACTCTAACCCTAACTTTAGCCCCAACCCTAACCCTAGCCCTAAGGCTACTTTCACACTTGCGTCGTTTGGCATTCCGTCGCAATCCGTCGTTTTGGACAAGAAACGGAACCTGCAAATGTGCCCGCAGGATGCATTTTTTGCCCATAGACTTGCATTGCCGACAGATCGTGACAGATGGCCACACGTCGCGTCCGTCGTGCACTGGATCAGTTGTGTTTTGGCGGACCGTCGACACAAAAAAAGTTCAATGAAACCTTTTTTTGTACGTCGCATCCGCCATTTCTGGCCGCGCATGCGTGGCCGTAACTCCGCCCCCTCCTCCCCAGGACATAGATTGGGCAGCGGATGCGTTGAAAAACTACAGCTGCTGCCCACGTTGTGCACAATTTTCACAACGTGCGTCGGTATGTCGGCCCCGTACCGACTTAAGTGTGAAAGAAGCCTAACCCTAAATTTAGCCCCAACCCTAAATTTAGCCCCAACCCTAGCCCCAACCCTAGCCCCAACCCTAGCCCTAACCCTAGCCCTAACCCTAACCCTAGCCCTACCCCTAACCCTACCCCTAACCCTACCCCTAACCCTAATTTTAGCCCCAACTGCTGTTCTCCTGCCGGCCGGCAGATGGAGACAGATGGCGGGCGCAGTGCGCATGCGCCCGCCATTCTCTTCTGCCGGCGGCCAGGAGCAGCAGCAAGAGGATCCAGGGACACAGGTGATGATAGTGTCCCCGAATCCCCCTATTTCTCTGTCCTCTGATGTGCAATCACATCAGAGGACAGAGAATTACACTTTACTTTTTTTTTTTTTTTTTTGCGGTCGCCGGTAAACAGTTAATTACCGGCGATCGCAAAACAGGGGTCGGTAAAACCGACCCCAATCATGCTCTTTGGGGTCTCGGCTACCCCCGGGCAGCCGAGACCCCAAAGATTCTCGCGGGGTCGGCCGGCGGGCGCACTGCGCATGCGCCCGCCATTTTGAAGATGGCGGCGCCCACCGGGAGACACGAGGAGCAGCCGGGGAGCTAGGGGAGTATTGGGGGGCCACCTGGGACCCCTTTTCTCTGTCCTCCGATGTGCGATCACATCGGAGGACAGAGAAATTAAAGAGATCGCTTTTTTTTTTTTTTTTGCGATCGCCGGTAAACGGTTAATTACCGGCGATCGCAAATGCGGGGTGGGTTAAAATCCCCCCCGAATCATGTTCTCTGGGGTCTCGGCTACCCCCGGCAGCCGAGACCCCGGAGAAAATCCGACTCTGGGGGACGCTATTCACTTTTTCCACAGCGCCGTTAATTAACGGCGCTGTGGTTTAAGTACCCTTAGCGGCCGCCGTTAAAAGGCGTATCGGCGGTCGCTAAGGGGTTAAACAGCTGACCCAGATGGTGCGATGTAAAAAAAAGTTGTCACATATCACATTTTGTCCTCTTAGTCCATAAGTCAATTCTGAAACAACTCGCCTAGCCTGACTCTTTTCAGGCTTTTTTTCCTGTATATACCTGAGCGTTAAGAGCGTATGTACTGCTGCTGTCACAGAGCATCCATGTCTTCATGCTGTACATTTCTGGCTTAGGCTACTTTAACATTTCCGTCGGGCACTCCCTGTCACAATGTGTCGTTTTGGTAAAAAAACGCATCCTGCAAATTTGCCCGCATAGACTTGTATTGCCGACGGATTGCGACGTATGGCCACACGTTGCGTCTGCCGTGCACTGGTTGCGGCGGGTTTTGGCGGCCCATCGTCTGGGAAAAATGTTCAAGGGAACGTTTTTCTGTGCGTTGTATCTAGTTTTTCCGTCTGCGCATGCCTGGCAGGAAATGTCTCTCTCTGTCTCTTTCCTGGCCGGGACTGCAGACGGAAATGTGAAAGGACACACTTCCGTCGGTACGTCGCACTGACGCTTTGTGACGGGCGACTACCGACAGAAATGTGAAAGTAGCCTTATACTTGGTATATTTTGTGTGCATAGTCACATACCTCAGAGTGCCACAAGTTGTTCATCCTCGGTGACATTTTCTAGGGTTCGTCGATAGTGACCAGTTTTCCTGGTGTGTATAAAATGAAGTAAATCGCACCAATTCATACAACTCTTTTAACCCCTTAGTGACCGAGCCAAATTTTTGAAATCTGACCAGTGTCACTTTATGTGGTAATAACTCTGCAACGCTTCAACAAATCCCAGTGATTTTGAGATTGTTTTTTCGTGACACATTATACTTTATGATAATGGTAAATTTTGTTCAACTTTTTTGTGTTTATTTATAAAAAATATCAAAAATTTGAGAAAAATTTTAAAAAATTAGCAATTTTCTAAATTTGAATGATTATCCCTTTAATCCAGATAGTCATACAACAGCAAACCATTAATAAATAACATTTCCCACATGTCTGCTTTACATCAGCACCATTTGTAAAATGTTATTTTATTTTGTTAGCATTTTAGGAGCTTTAAAAATGTAGCAGCAATTTTTCATTTTTTCAAAGAAATTTACAAAATTTATTTTTTTAGGGACTTATCCATGTTTGAAGTGACTTTAGGGGTCCCATATATTGGGAAACCCACAAACGTGATACTATTTTAAAAACAGCACCCCTAAACATATTGAAAACTGCTGTCAGGTAGTTTATTAACCCTTCAGGTGCTTTACAGGAATTAATGCAAAGTGGTATGACAGAAATGAAAATGTGTATTTTTACCACCTAAATGTTGCTAACTTCTGAACAGATTACTACAGCCGTCAGACTCTAAAGCCGCTATTTGGTCATGAATTGCCATGGCAAACATCAGGACAACAAAATCATGATCTGAGGGCACCAATTGTGACAAAGAAGAAGCCCCCACACACTGTTAACCATTTATAATGATGTAGTCACTATTGACAGCAGCATCTAAGGGGTTAAACAGATTTAGATGGTGCAAATACTGATCGTGGCTGGTACAGCAAGTTGTCAGCTATAGTGTACAACCGACAGATGCTGGATTGTCATCTGTATGGGGAGGCTATTCTCTTATATCTCAGGTCAGTTAAAAGACGTATTGGCGGTCATTAAGGGGTTAATTTATATTGGTATTTCCTGTTTTATTCTTCTTTAATATCCTACAGCCGTCGCCTGCTAACTCTGAGAACCAATTTCTTTTCAGCAGCGTTGCAGTAGACTTTTGTGCTAAAAATGTCTTTAGCTTCTGCTGGCTCGCTATTATAAAAACAAATATACCTGGAAGATCAGAACCCACATTTTTATTTTCATTAAATGGCTCTTTTTATTAGGAGTCTTCTGGTCCGCTTGCTTTAGGAGTTGTCAGCAGTTTATAAGGCTATATGCACACATTGCGGATTAGCCTTAGGAATTTCTGGTGCGGATTCTGCCTCTCCTGGCAGAAAACGCACCTGCGGATTTGTCGCGTTTTTTGTGCGTTTTTGCAGCAGATTTTTTGCTTATTTACTGCGTTTTTTACCCCTGCGGTTTTCTATAATGGAATGGGTACAAAAACGCTGCAGATCCGCAAAAAAGTGACATGCTACTTCTTTTAATCCACAGCGTGTCCGCACCAGATTTTCCACAACGTGGGCACAGCTTTTTTTTCTCTCATTGATTTACATTGTATTGTAAATCAATTGCGGATCTGCAGCGTTTCTGCACCGCAAAAAACGCTGCGGATCCGCAGAGAATCCGCACTGTGTGCACATACCCTTATATAAATAGCTGGGATTGGAAGCAATCATAGCAAAATTTCCCTTCTTAATGCGTTTCGACTATAGTGAAATACAGTTAGGGCCAGAAATATTTGGACAGTGACACAATTTTCGCGAGTTGGGCTCTGCATGCCACCACATTGGATTTGAAATGAAACCTCTACAACAGAATTCAAGTGCAGATTGTAACGTTTAATTTGAAGGGTTGAACAAAAATATCTGATAGAAAATGTAGGAATTGTAGACATTTCTTTACAAACACTCCACATTTTAGGAGGTCAAAAGTAATTGGACAAATAAACATAACCCAAACAAAATATTTTTATTTTCAATATTTTGTTGCAAATCCTTTGGAGGCAATCACTGCCTTAAGTCTGGAACCCATGGACATCACCAAACGCTGGGTTTCCTCCTTCTTAATGCTTTGCCAGGCCTTTACAGCCGCAGCCTTCAGGTCTTGCTTGTTTGTGGGTCTTTCCGTCTTAAGTCTGGATTTGAGCAAGTGAAATGCATGCTCAATTGGGTTTAGATCTGGAGATTGACTTGGCCATTGCAGAATGTTCCACTTTTTGGCACTCATGAACTCCTGGGTAGCTTTGGCTGTATGCTTGGGGTCATTGTCCATCTGTACTATCTGTCCAATCAACTTTGCAGCATTTGGCTGAATCTGGGCTGAAAGTATATCCCGGTACACTTCAGAATTCATCCGGCTACTCTTGTCTGCTCTTATGTCATCAATAAACACAAGTGACCCAGTGCCATTGAAAGCCATGCATGCCCATGCCATCACGTTGCCTCCACCATGTTTTACAGAGGATGTGGTGTGCCTTGGATCATGTGCCGTTCCCTTTCTTCTCCAAACTTTTTTCTTCCCTTCATTCTGGTACAGGTTGATCTTTGTCTCATCTGTCCATAGAATACTTTTCCAGAACTGAGCTGGCTTCTTGAGGTGTATTTCTGCAAATTTAACTCTGGCCTGTCTATTTTTGGTATTGATGAATGGTTTGCATCTAGATGTGAACCCTTTGTATTTACTGTCATGGAGTCTTCTCTTTACTGTTGACTTAGAGACAGATACACCTACTTCACTGAGAGTGTTCTGGACTTCAGTTGATGTTGTGAACGGGTTCTTCTTCACCAAATTAAGTATGCGGCGATCATCCACCACTGTTGTCATCTGTGGACGCCCAGGCCTTTTTGAGTTCCCAAGCTCACCAGTCAATTCCTTTTTTCTCAGAATGTACCCAACTGTTGATTTTGCTACTCCAAGCATGTCTGCTATCTCTCTGATGGATTTTTTCTTTTTTTTCAGCCTCAGGATGTTCTGCTTCACCTCAATTGAGAGTTCCTTTGACCGCATGTTGTCTGCTCACAGCAACAGCTTCCAAATGCAAAACCACACACCTGGAATCCACCCCTGACCTTTTAACTACTTCATTGATTACAGGTTAACAAGGGAGACGCCTTCAGAGTTAATTGCAGCCCTTAGAGTCCATTGTCCAATTACTTTTGGTCCCTTGAAAAAGAGGACGCTATGCATTACAGAGCTATGATTCCTAAACCCTTTCTCCGATTTGGATGTGGAAACTATCATATTGCAGCTGGGAGTGTGCACTTTCAGCCCATATTATATATATAATTGTATTTCTGAACATGTTTTTGTAAACAGCTAAAATAACAAAACTTGTGTCACTTTCCAAATATTTCTGGCCCTAACTGTAGATGTCATTGAGCAAATAAAGACGAATTCCTAAATTATTGCTGTAATTTCTTTTTATAGGTAATGAATGCCTTTTGACCTCTTCTATTTACATGTACATTTTTTTTTCACAGTTTTGGTCTTTGATAGTAGGTTTTTAATTGCTCTCTTCTGAGGCCTCGGGTGACCCAGCTTTCAATTCTTTTCTAAACTGAGATAGAGAAACTCCCAATTGAGAAGTCAATAAAGGGGTTAATCCAGGCTCAAACTGGCCCACAGGAGAATCCTCCAGTAGGCTCCTGTGCCAGAGTGGGTCACCACCCTCTTATATGAGCAGAACTTGGCACAATACACTTGATCCTCAGTCAAAGATGGCATCTTATTCATTTAACAATCTACTCAGTTTATTGCTATAGAAATTTGTGAATGAGGATAAAGTCATATTTGTATGTAGCTGAAAAGTGGGTTTGAAGCCCTTGGCACCCCAGTCTGACACTGGGTTAACCTCATTTTACCAAGGTATCACCTATCCATAAGATATGGGTTGGACCCACATTGATCCAAAGATCAGGGCTACAATAATAATAACACAGGTCTGCAAAAAATTTTTTTTCAAGAGCTGTTTTGGTTATTCCACGTAATCTTTGTTTTTAAGTGCGTTGAATAAAAAAATAACCTCCGTTTTGTCATAGGACATCACGTTTTCTGACAATTTAAGTAACTATGTTAAATAAGACCATACCTCCAAAATAAATGAAAATACATAATAACATTGTAACATAGTTAAGGTTGAAGGAAGACTTTAAGTCCATCTAGTTCAACCCACAGCCTAACCTAGCATGCCCTAACATGTTGATCCAGAGGAAGGCAAGAAAAACCCATGTGGCAAGCAGTAAGCTCCACACTGGGGAAAAAAATTCCTTCCCAACTCCACACACGGCAATCAGACTAGTTCCCTGGATCAAAACCCTAACAAGGAATCTTGTATATATACCCTGTAACATTATACTTTTCAAGAAAGGCATCTAGTCCCCTCTTAAATTTAAGTAATGAATCACTCATTACAACATCATACGGCAGAGAGTTTCATAGTCTCACTGCTATTACGGTAAAGAATCTGCATCTGTTATTATGCTTAAACCTTTTTTCCTCCAGCGTAGAGGATGCCCCCTTGTCCCTGTCTCAGGTCTATGATTAAAAAGATCATCAGAAAGGTCTTTGTACTGTCCCCTCATATATTTATACATTAACATAAGATCACCCCTTAGTCTTCGTTTTTCCAAACTAAATAGCCCCAAGTGTAATAACCTATCTTGGTATTGCAGACCCCCCAGTCCTCTAATAACTTTGGTCGCTCTTCTCTGCACCCGCTCTAGTTCAGCTATGTCTTTCTTATACACCAGAGACCAGAACTGTGCACAGTATTCTAAGTTTGGTCGAACTAGTGACTTGTATAGAGGTAAAATTATATTCTCCTCATGAGCATCTATGCCTCTTTTAATGCATCCCATTATTTTATTTGCCTTTGTAGCAGCTGCCTGACACTGGCCACTAAATGTGAGTTTGTCATCCACCCATACTCCCAGGTCTTTTTCAATGACGGTTTTGCCCAGAGTTTTAGAATTAAGCACATAGTTATACATCTTATTACTTCTACCCAAGTGCATGACCTTACATTTATCCCCATTAAAGCTCATTTGCCATTTATCAGCCAAAGCTTCTAGTTTACATAAATCATCCTGTAATATAAAATTGTCCTCCTCTGTATTGATTACCCTGCAGAGTTTAGTGTCATCTGCAAATATTGAAATTCCACTCTGTATGCCCCCTGCAAGATCATTAATAAATATGTTAAAAAGAAGAGGGCCCAATACTGACCCCTGTGGTACCCCACTGCTAACCGCAACCCAGTCCGTGTGTACTCCATTAATAACCACCCTTTGTTTCCTATCCCTGAGCCAGCTCTTAACCCACTTACACATATTTTCCCCTATCCCCATTATTCTCATTTTATGTATCAACCTTTTGTGTGGCACCGTATCAAAAGCTTTTGAAAAGTCCATATACACTACGTCCACTGGGTTCCCTTGGTCCAGTCCGGAACTTACCTCTTCATAGAAATTGAGGTCCTATCCAGGATGATGATAAACGTTTCCCATTTTCTTTGTGTATTTTTATGTCTCAGGATATCGTCTCAGTTAATTGCACCAAGATCATCTCTCATCCGTTGGAAATTTGCCCTCCTGAAGTATAGTGTCCTTGTCACTCCTCTACTACACATCTTATTAAAGGATACACGAAAACTTATTATTTTGTGATCACTATTCTCCAAGTGACCCCCAACCCTTATATTTGCTATGCGGTCTGGCCTGTTGGTTAATATTAGGTCTAGCAGTGCCCCCCTTCTTGTTGGGTCCTGAACCAATTGTGAAAGGTAATGGTCTCTCATAGTTGTCAAAAATCGATTACCTTTGCTGGAACTGCAGATTTCCGTTCCACAATCTATTTCAGGGTAGTTGAAGTCCCCCATAATAATGACTTCTCCTTGAGTCTCTACTTTGTCTATTTGCTTTACGAGGATATTCTCCGTTGCTTCCATTATTTTTGGAGACTTTTAACAAACTCCTATCAGTAATTTCTTATTTTTTCCCCCTCCCCTTATCTCCACCCACAGGGACTCTACATTTTCATTAGATTCACCTATATTATCATGCAGGATGGGTTTTAAGGATGATTTTACATATAGACACACCCCTCCCCCTCGCTTATTCGTTCGGTCATTTCTGAACAGACTATAACCCTGCAAGTTAACAGCCCATTCATGGCTCTCATCTAGCAACGTTTCAAATATCCCCACCATGTCATAATTATGCTCCAACACCATTAATTCTAATTCGTTCATTTTGTTGGCGAGGCTTCTGGCATTAGTATACATACATTTTATGTATCTCTCTGCATCTCTATTCTTTCTTAAATTATTAATTGATCTAACCCCACCCCCATGCCACCGCCACCCCCAAATTCCTTCTTTGTGCCCAGGTCTCTACCTGCATCTCCATATTCCCCTCCTATAAAATGAATACCCTCCCCCCATTCCCTTGTTTAAACACTCCTCCAACCTTCTTGCTATTTTCTCCCCCAGCACAGCTGCACATTCCCCATTGAGGTACAGCTCATCCCTAGCGTAGAACCTGTAGCCAACTGATAAGTCGGCCCAGTTCTGCAGGAACCCAAACCCCTCCTTCCTACACCAATTCTTGAGCCACTTATTAACCTACCTAATCTCCCGTTGCCTCTCTGGCGTGGCACGTGGTACAGGCAGTATATCGGAAAATACCACGTTGGAGGTTCTTGCTTTCAGCTTGCAGCCTAATTCCCTGAAATCGTTTTTAAGGACCTTCCACCTACCTCTAACTTTATCATTTGTCCTCACCAGCCCCTCCCAGTAATCTGTCCAACCGATCAGCCATGTGTCGGACTCAAGCGCCAGGTAGGCAGCAAACTGTTCGACGATCCCTGTCTTTGTGACAGATTGCCCTATCTTTTCCCCTAATAATTGAGTCCCCCACTACCAGCACCTGTCTGGCCTGCCCTGCTCTCCTATTTCCCTCCTTACTGGAGCAGTCACTCCTCCGGCTTTCAGAGGACATGCCTGGCTGCAGCAGTGCTACCCTTGTACTGGCACCCCCTCATCTGCCAACTTGGCAAACTTATTGGGGTGTGCCAGATCAGGACTAGCCTCCCTGGCACTCTTCCCTCTACCCGGCCTTATAACTGTCACCCAGCTTGCTCCTAAAATTAATTTTTTATTACAAATGATTCATGAAAATCATTTTATAACTGCAATGAGCTCATTAACACACACTAAAATCGATTCTTCTTCCCTGTGAGGCTTCTCTTGGTACATTTAAGGTACCTTCACACTGAACAATTTAACAACGATATCGCTAGCGATCCGTGACGTTGCAACGTCCTGGATAGCGATATCGGTGTGTTTGACACGCAGCAGCGATCTGGATCCTGCTGTGACATCGTTGGTCGGAGCAGAAAGGCCAGAACTTTATTTTGTCGCTGGATCTCCCGCAGACATCGCTGAATCGGCGTCACACACATGTCTTCACTGGTAACCAGGGTAAACATCGGGTTACTAAGCGCAGGGCCGCGCTTAGTAACCCGATGTTTACCCTGGTTACCAGTGTAAATGTAAAAAAAAAACAAACACTACATACTTACATTCCGGTGTCTGTCCCCTGGTGCTCTGCTTCCCTGCACTGTCAGCGCCGGCCGGCCGTAAAGCACAGCGGTGACGTCACCGCTCTGCTTACGGCCAGCCGGCGCTCAGTCAGTGCAGGAAGCAGAGCTCTCCAGCGACCACACAGCGACCGGCATCGTTGTCTAGATCGCTGCAGCGTCGCTAAATGTGATGGTACCTTTACGCTTGTGAGTAGCATCTGGAATGTCTCTCTGAAGTGTCCAACAGTAGTCTGCCATCATTGTAATGCTCCATCTTCCCTGGTATCTTTCCATCTCTTTAATGTCCTGATGGAATCATTCACCTTGCTCTTCACTCACAGCTCCCAAATTTTCAGGAAAGTTGTCAAGGTGGGAATGGAGGAAATGCACTTTCAAACTTATCAGGCAACCTAAAGCTTGAAATGCTTTCAGCATTCGTCTGATGATTTTTTTGTAATCAGGGTCTTTGTTATTGCCTAAAAATTTCTCTACGACCTCTTTAAATGCAAACCACCTTTCTTTTTGAGGATATTCAGCACAAATGTAACAGAAACTGTCAGGCGAATTAATACACTTCCGCTGAGCCATAATGCTAATTTTGGGAAACACGGTTGAATATGACGAACCGAGATGAAAAAGTGTAAACAGGCGAGAACGAAGATAAAACAATTGAATCAAGCCCGAGCATGTCCGAGCCTGCTCGTTCAGCTTGCAACATGTTGATGCTGGTTTCATTAGCTCACTCTGAAAGTTCTTTTCTTTCAAAGTTATATTTTTTTGGCATTGTATATCTTCAATGCGTTGATGTGAATTAATTAATAGTAATTTTGAATTTCAAAACCCTAAGATAAAAAAAAAAACAAAAATTGAGAAAAATATACTAAATTTGAAGAGATTGTAGCATTTTGTGGCAAATCCTGACTTCCAGGATTTTTTTCAATATTTTTTTTCGTTTTCAGCACACCAAAATACATGGAAATTAGATGAAAATAATCAAACAGCTTTTTAGTCGCAGACCTGTGTAATCTTTATTTATTTAGCGCCAACATACTCCGCAGCTCTTTACAGTTTTTCTAGTGTCTGCGCAAGATAAAATTTCAACCATAAAATGTATTGGACATGCTGCGGTCTGGAGAGATGCGCCGCATGTCCTTCTCCGCGGGTGAGCTGTGGTCATCTGTGAACGCATAGTGGGCAAGGGATTTTTTGAAATCCCATTAACTATGCTGTAACATCAGACATCCAACCCGCAGCGTTTACTGATCGTGTGCACATACCCTTATTCTTCCTGGAATTACTGTATGTGAATGATTTGACAACTGGACATTACCCATTACCATTTTTTGCCAGTATGGTTATTACTGCACACTGACATGGTCTAATCAGTGCTGATCGTGTAAGACTGTGTGGAATGAAAACCTATTTACAAGGGAAATGGTAATTGTCTGTTGTCAATTCATTTAAACATTTCCAGGACAGTAGAAGTATTTAATAAGTTGGGAAGTTCACCTGGTCCTCTTACCACAGGAATTGGAAACTCTTCATGTTACATTCTATGAATCCTTTAACTGTTGTAAAGTGAGAGACCATAGATAATTTCCAATCTCACTCTGCCATAGTCATACAGAAGAGCTGACATGTTACCTTACCCGGTAATCTCTGTGCCAGCACGCAGTGAGGGTGCCAGGATCACTGCAGTTCTTGTAGGGTGGCATCATACTACATCAGCACTGATAGATCCGGAACAAGCTTACATCTGGAGGAGAGCGAACCTTATTTCAGTGGGGCGTTAAAACTGATGTTGTTTATGTTGTAATTGTGGCAGTAATGGCTTCTATCATCCCAATTATGAATGTCCTCCTTGTGAAATAGGGAACAGTACAATGCTATGAGCCTGTCCTTTCCGCTTAAGCTGCTTTGATATTAATGAAAGCAGCCCACGCCCCAATGCTTTAGGAAGCCTCTCTTCTCTAAAAAGGTAATCTTTACTGCGCTAAAAGTGGCATTTAATCTGCTCCAGCAGAAATGTAACCAGGCGGCCTTCCTGGTGGCAATGGCCCTTAAGCACAGATGCTAATTCTGATATTTTTCATGAGTTACATGAAGAGAGAGGTCACGCAGATTAGAAAGTGAGCAGTATGAAGTGGTGACATTCAGCAAGTCCTTGTCACTTGCCGCTATTAGCATGCTCTGCCTGCTGTTATGTTTTATTGCCTTGCGCTTTCCTTGACCGGGAGAGGAGGATTGGAGGTCGACAAGCCGTTAATTCCACACAAGTTATTGTTTCTTGCTCCAATGCTTTGCTGTAATGCTGCTGAAATGTGCACCTAAAAATTTTGACAATTGCCTGATTTATGCTTTTTGGTTTCAAAGGTAAGATTGAGAAGTGTAAGGGTATGTTCCTACGGTCAGTAAACACTCCAGGTTGGATGCTGCGTACGTCCACAGCGGCCAAATGTTACATCATAGTGGATATGGGATTTCAAGAAATCCCATGCCCACTACGCATGCACGGACGCCTCTGGCTTACCTACAGAGACGGACATGCGGCGTGTGTTTCCAGACTGCAGCATGTCTATTTAAGTAGCGGAGACTCTCAGTTTCTGCTGCGTAAATTACCCATACACTTTCATTAGATGCGGTTAAACCGCATTATCTTCTTTGTCACATGCGTATTAAGTATGGGAACACAGCTTACTATGCATGTGTCCTAATTTAAATAATGGTATACCCTGTTTCTGCCGGAAGTCCAGCGGATGTTTCTGCCGGAAGTCCAGCGGATGTTTCTGCCGGAAGTCCAGCGGATGTTTCTGCCGGAAGTCCAGCGGATGTTTCTGCCGGAAGTCCAGCGGATGTTTCTGCCGGAAGTCGAGCGGATGTTTCTGCCGGAAGTCGAGCGGATGTTTCTGCCGGAAGTCGAGCGGATGTTTCTGCCGGAAGTCGAGCGGATGTTTCTGCCGGAAGTCGAGCGGATGTTTCTGCCGGAAGTCGAGCGGATTGCGAGAACTGCAGTGCACGTGACTGCGGGGGACAGAGTTATCTCCGGTAATCATCTTCAAGCTCAGCTGTGTTCTGGATGTCAGGCTGAATAGTGGCATAATGCCACCCTTCTTCCAAGGGCATCCAGATGTCCACCTCACATTTGAGGGACCACCTCACATTTGAAGTCAGTTTGAGGGGTCTATATGGCTGAAAATACCCAAAAGTTACACCATTCTAAAAACTGCACCCCTCAAGGTACTCAAAACCACATTCAAGAAGTTTATTAACCCTTCAGGTGCTTCACAGCAGCAGAAGCAAAATGGAAGGAAAAAATGAACATTTAACTTAGTCACAAAAATTATCTTTTAGCAACAATTTTTTTATTTTCCCAATGGTAAAAGGAGAAACTGAACCACGAAAGTTGTTGTCCAATTTGTCCTGAGTACGCTGATACCTCATATGTGGGGGTAAACCACTGTTTGGGCGCAGGGCTTGGAAGGGAAGGAGCGCCATTTGACTTTTTGAATCAAAAATTGGCTCCACTCTTTAGCGGACACCATGTCACGTTTGGAGAGCACCCGTGTGCCTAAAAATTGGAGCTCCCCCACGAGTGACCCCATTTTGGAAACTAGACGCCCCAAGGAACTTATCTAGATGCATAGTGAGCACTTTCAACCCCCAGGTGCTTCACAAATTGATCCGTAAAAATGAAAAAGTACTTTTTTTCACAAAAAAATTCTTTTAGCCTCAATTTTTTCATTTTCACATGGGCAACAGGATAAAATGGATCCTAAAATGTGTTGGGCAATTTCTCCTGAGTACACCAATACCTCACATGTGGGGGTAAACCACTGTTTGGGCACATGGTAAGGCTCGGAAGGGAAGGAGCGCCATTTGACTTTAAACCCCCAGGTGCTTCACAGAAGTTTATAACGCAGAGCCATGAAAATAAAAAATAATTTTTCTTTCCTCAAAAATGATTTTTTAGCCTGGAATTTCCTATTTTGCCAAGGATAATAGGAGAAATTGGACCCCAAATATTGTTGTCCAGTTTGTCCTGAGTACGCTGATACCCCATATGTGGGGGTAAACCACTGTTTGGGCGCACGGCAGGGCTCGGAAGGGATGGCACGCCATTTGGCTTTTTAAATGGAAAATTAGCTCCAATCATTAGCGGACACCATGTCACGTTTGGAGAGCCCCTGTGTGCCTAAACATTGGAGATCCCCCAGAAATGACCCCATTTTGGAAACTAGACCCCCAAAGGAACTAATCTAGATGTGTGGTGAGGACTTTGAACCCCCAAGTGCTTCACAGAAGTTTATAACGCAGAGCCATGAAAATAAAAAAAAAAAATTATTTTCTCAAAAATGATCTTTTAGCCTGCAATTTTTTATTTTCCCAAGGGTAACAGGAGAAATTTGACCCCAATATTTGTTGTCCAGTTTCTCCGGAGTACGGTGATACCCCATATGTGGGGGTAAACCACTGTTTGGGCACACGTTGGGGCTCGGAAGTGAAGTAGTGACGTTTTGAAATGCAGACTTTGATGGAATGCTCTGCGGGCGTTCCATCAAAGACACTCTCGTAATTCCCTACTTAGATGACATCTTAGTAGTAGGAAATTCTCCTTCGCAATGTCAACAATGGTTGTGTGATATGATAGCATCTCTGCAAAGATTGGGTTGGATAATAAACTGGGAAAAATCTAGACTTATCCCAACAACTCGGCAAATTTTCCTAGGGATTATATTGGATTCTACAAGCCAGAAATGTTTCCTTCCGGAAAATAAACAGATAACGGTCAGGAATAAAGTTCAGTCGGTAATAGATAAACCCCTAATTTCTTTGAGAGAAGGCATGTCCCTTCTTGGCTCCTTCACGTCATGTATCCCAGCGGTTCCATGGGCCCAATTTCACTCAAGGCATTTACAGTATGCAATTTTACATGAAGAAGAAAAATCTCATGGTCATTTGAATATTAAAATTTCCCTTTCTAATAATGTAATCCAATCTCTGATATGGTGGCTAGATCCAAAAAACCTGGTCAGTGGAGTTCCCTGGGTAGTTAAACCCTCAAATATAATATATACTGATGCCAGTCCTACTGGCTGGGGCGCACATTTAAAAGACCATTTAGTCCAAGGATTATGGTCAGTCACGGAGTCAGACGACTCTTCTAATATAAGAGAGCTAAAAGCTATCTATCATGCTCTATGTGAATTCCTTCCGCAGCTACACGGGACACACACCAGAATTCTGTCCGACAACATGACCTCAGTCGCCTATATCAATCATCAAGGAGGAACAAGATCAGGAACGCTCATGTCTATAACCGAAGACATTCTAACCATAGCCGAAGAACATCTTCTGTCCCTGTCAGCGCTACATGTCAGAGGAGTGGACAACTCAAGAGCAGACTTCCTCAGTCGTCATACCCTCCACCAAGGAGAGTGGGTCCTAAATCATCAAATTTTCAAAATGATAACCATGAAATGGGGTACACCCGAGATAGATCTCTTCGCCACAAGACAAAACCGACAACTAAAAAGATTCGCTTCAGTGTTCCGGGCCGACAATCCCGACATTCTCGATGCCCTTCAGACTCCTTGGACATTTCAGAAAGCATACGCTTTTCCTCCTCTGATTCTTCTACCAACAGTAATCAGGAAGATAAGGGAGGACCGGGCAAATATAATCCTGATTGCCCCATTTTGGCCAAAAAGACCATGGTTTTCCCTGCTCAGAGCCATGTCCATCTCGGATCCGTGGATCCTCCCGGAGGATCAGGATCTTCTTTCCCAGGGGCCCTTCAACCACCCTCATGTGAAGGGACTAAGGTTGACAGCCTGGAATTTGAGAGGCAGCTGTTAAAACTAAGAGGCTTCTCCGATAGTGTAATTAATACCTTGTTGACAAGTAGAAAAAGATCCACTACTGACATATATGTGAGAGTGTGGAGGAAATTTCTAGATCTCTATCCATCAGCGTTGTCTAGTGAAATTCCCGTCTCCACTATTCTAGAATTTCTTCAAAAAGGACGTGACCTAGGCCTTTCAGTTAATACTCTGAAGGTACAAGTTTCTGCTCTAGGAGCCTTGTATAGTCACAATGTTGCGGGTAATAGATGGATAGCTAGATTTATTTCAGCTTGCCAGAGATCAGAGCCAGTTCAGATTCCCCAGATGCCTCCTTGGGATATTAATTTGGTCCTGGAAGCCTTAACAGGTCATCCATTTGAGCCTCTAGACTTAGCTCACATTAAATATATTTCACTTAAGACTGTTCTTCTTGTCGCGCTAGTATCGGCAAGAAGGGTAAGTGACATACAGGCACTATCTGTAGATCCTCCCTTTATGTCAATTTTTCCAGATAGAATTGTCCTGAAGACAGACCCTTCCTACCTTCCTAAAATGTGTACAAAATTTCATAGATCTCAAGAGATCCTTCTTCCTTCTTTCTATAATAATCCTACAAACCAGGAGGAAGAGAAATACCATACTTTAGATGTGAGAAGGGCTATAATAGCTTATCTGGATAGGACTAGCGCCTGGAGGAAGAGCAGGGCTCTTTATTTCCTTCCAGGGTCAAAGGAAAGGATCTGGTGTTACAAAAGGCACACTATCCCGATGGATTCGGGAGGCGATATACCTGGCCTATTCATCTAAAGGGTCGAATCCACCTGAGACTGTGAAGGCACATTCCACCCGGGCGATAGCATCATCCTGGGCTGAACGAGCAGAGGTTCCTATAGAACTCATATGTAAGGCCGCAACCTGGTCCTCTCCTTCTACCTTCTATAGTCACTATAGATTAGATCTATCTGCCTCCACTGACTTGTGTTTCGGTAGATCAGTCCTTAATACGATAATCCCCCCCAAATAACTATCTCAGAAAGTCTCTCAGTGGGTGCTGTCGTGGTGAAGAGAAAACACCGGATTACGTACCGGTAATGCTCTTTTATAGAGCCACGACAGCACCCCTTCACTTCCCTCCCATTTATATATAATAGTGTACATATGAGCACTAAGGGTGGTGGATTCTTGTAGTTATACGTAGTTAAATTATTATAAATGATGATAAAGAATTGTCTACTAAAACTGGTGGGCGGTTCCTCGCAATCTCTGTAACCCAAACTGTGGGAGCGAGGGGGACCGCCCCTTTTATCTCTCCGTAGGGTTTCCTGTTCCTAGGGGCGGATCCCCTCTCTCAGTGGGTGCTGTCGTGGCTCTATAAAAGAGCATTACCGGTACGTAATCCGGTGTTTCTTTCCTCAAAAATAATTATTTAGCCCAGAATTTTTTATTTTCCCAAGGGTAACAGGAGAAATTGGACCCCAATAGTTGTTGTCCAGTTTCTCCTGAGTACGCTGATACCCCATGTGTGGGGGTAAACCACTGTTTGGGCACACGTCGGGGCTCAGAAGGGAAGTAGTGACTTTTGAAATGCAGACTTTGATGGAATGGTCTGCGGGCGTCACATTGCTTTGCAGAGCCCCTGGTGTGCCTAAACAGTAGAAACCCCCCACAAGTGACCACATTTTAGAAACTAGACCCCCCAAGGAACTTATGTAGATATGTGGTGAGCACTTTGAACCCCCAAGTGCTTCACAGACGTTTACAACGCAGAGCCGTGAAAATAAAAAATCATTTTTCTTTCCTCAAAAATGATGTTTTAGCAAGCATTTTTTTTAGATTCACAAGGGTAACAGGAGAAATTGGACCCCAGTAATTGTTGCGCCGTTTATCCTGAGTACACTGATACCCCATATGTGGGGGTAAACCACTGTTTGGGCACACGTCAGGGCTCGGAAGTGAGGGAGCACCATTTGACTTTTTGAATACGAGATTGGCTGGAATCAATGGTGGTGCCATGTTGCGTTTGGAGACCCCCGATGTGCCTAAACAGTGGTAACCCCTCAATTCTACCTCCAACACTAACCCCAACACACCCCTAACCCTAATCCCAACTGTAGCCATAACCCTAATCACAACCCTAACCACAACCCTAATTCCAACCCTAACCCTAAGGCTATGTGCCCACGTTGCGGATTCGTGTGAGATATTTCCGCACCATTTTTGAAAAATCCGCGGGTAAAAGGCACTGCGTTTTACCTGCGGATTTTCCGCGGATTTCCAGTGTTTTTTGTGCGGATTTCACCTGCGGATTCCTATTGAGGAACAGGTGTAAAACGCCGCGGAATCCGCACAAAGAATTGACATGCTGCGGAAAATACAACGCAGCGTTTCCGCGCGGTATTTTCTGCACCATGGGCACAGCGGATTTGGTTTTTCATATGTTTACATGGTACTGTAAACCTGATGGAATACTGCTGCAAATCCGCAGCGGCCAATCCGCAGCCAAATCCGCACCGTGTGCACATAGCCTAATTCTAAAGGTATGTGCACACTGCGGAAAACGCTGCAGATCCGCAGCAGTTTCCCATGAGTTTACAGTTCAGTGTAGACCTATGGGAAACAAAAATCGCTGTACACATGCTGCGGAAAAACTGCACGGAAACGCAGCGGTTTACATTCCGCAGCATGTCACTTCTTTGTGCGGATTCCGCAGCGGTTTTACAACTGCTCAAATAGAAAATCGCAATTGTAAAACCGCAGTGAAATGCGCAGAAAAAAACGCGGTAAATCCGCCATAAATCCGCAGCGGTTTAGCACTGCGGATTTATCAAATCCGCAGCGGAAAAATCCGCAGAGGACCAGAATACATGTGCACATACCGAAACCCAAACCCTAACCCTAGCCCTACCCCTAACCCTACCCCTAACCCTAACCCTACCCCTAACCCTAGCCCTACCCCTAACCCTAACCCTACACCTACCCCTAACCCTAACCCTATTCTAACATTAGTGGAAAAAAAAAATTTCTTTATTTTTTTTATTGTCCCTACCTATGGGGGTGACAAAGGGGGGGGGGGGGGGGGGTCATTTATTATTTTTTTTATTTTGATCACTGAGATAGATTATATCTCAGTGATCAAAATGCACTTTGGAACGAATCTGCCGGCCGGCAGATTCGGCGGGCGCAGTGCGCATGCGCCCGCCATTTTGGAAGATGGCGGCGCCCAGGGAGAAGACGGACGGGACCCCGGCAGGATCGGTAAGTATGATGGGGGGGGGGGGACCACGGGGGGGGGGAATCGGAGCGCGGCAGGCGTGGAACGGAGCACGGGGGTCGTGGAACGGAGCACGGGGAGGTGGAACGGGGGGGGGGGGTGGATCGGAATGCAGGGGGGGGGAGCGGAGCACGGGGGGGGGAGCGGAGCACTGGATGGAGGGGAGCCGGAGCAGTGTACCGGCCAGATCGGGGGGCTGGGGGGGCGATCGGTGGGGTGGGGTCACATTAGTATTTCCAGCCATGGCCGATGATATTGCAGCATCGGCCATGGCTGGATTGTAATATTTCACCAGTTATAATAGGTGAAATATTACAAATCGCTCTGATTGGCAGTTTCACTTTCAACAGCCAATCAGAGCGATCGTAGCCACGAGGGGGTGAAGCCACCCCCCCTGGGCTAAACTACCACTCCCCCTGTCCCTGCAGATCGGGTGAAATGGGAGTTAACCCTTTCACCGGATCTGCAGGGACGCGATCTTTCCATGACGCCACATAGGCGTCATGGGTCGGATTGGCACCGACTTTCATGACGCCTACGTGGCGTCATGGGTCGGGAAGGGGTTAAAAAAGGAGACATCTCTCTGTGCTTTCCTCCACTTTCTGTTCCATGTACTTCCAGCTGTGTCACAAGATTCCAACCAGCAGTGTTTTCTGACCATGAAGCCAACTTTCAATTAGCTTTATTTCAAGTGACAAAAAAAAGTATGCAATGAAAAAACGCATGCGGAAAAATGTATGTAAAAAGCGCGTCAATAACGCAGATGACCTGCCAGTGACCTCAGATGCAGATTTCACCTGCGTCAAATCCTGAACAAATACTAAGCCATTCTTGATCGTGTGCACATACCCTAACAGAAATTATTATTCTGTTCCCTTCTTCAATAAAGGTCATTTCTTAATGAGACCTGTAAGTGATTCTCAGAAGAAACTTGATATTTACCCCCAGAAAATTGAGGTGGTGTTCAGAGGGGAATATAAATGTTTAATAAAAGCAGCGCTGAATAAATATGTTCATGTGTAAAGAGAAGCTGGCAGCACCATTTTGAATGTTAAAGCAAAGGCATGGCCAAAATGTCTCTGGTATATCTATACCCTTAGTGGAAAAAAACCACATCCTGGTTGTTGTTAAAGGGACTCTGTTTGCGCAGAATGACTGTTCACACCAAGTACAGGCGCTCGGTGCATCACGGCAGGGCCAATCGTTTATATCCACCTTCCCATCTATCTCCACCCTTCTCTGGGTCTATGCCACCATAACTTTCATATAAGCAGGGAAATGTGGAGATAAAGGGACAAGAAGCAGGTGGGAAGGTGTAGTTAAAGGATTGGCCCTGCCATGAAGCACTAAGCACCTGTACTTTGTTTGAACAGTCATCCTGTGCTGACAGTCACTTTAATCAGCATTTTGAAATTTTGGGTGCAATAAGCTTTCAGTGTGTATTGGCGGGACTGTGGGTAGGTGGCCTTCGGCTCCTTCTCGGCTCCTCTACCTGCCTCTCTGTGTATCTTCCTATTGTTTTAAAATTTAAGACGCCCTCTCTGCAGGCGGTTCATGCACAGATCGATTTCCCACAGGTCTTAAGTATAATGGCTCCTGTGGTGGCACACATGCAGATTGAGATCTCTGCTTGTTAATACAGTTCTCCTCATATGATGCATACTCATAGTATTCACCTGTTATACGATCCTCAAAGCTGGTATGAACTCCAACCCACAGGGGGGGGGGGGGGGCGCACAGGGGGTGGGAGGGGGTTGGGGACAGGGATCTTTTTTTTAAACACCAAAAAAAAAAAAGATTTTTCATATCTTCTCTTCAGCAAACGCTGCTGGAGAGAAGAAATGAATGGCGGCTTCAGTACCAGATGCAGGGGACAGCGCTGTCTCCTGCATGGTGCGTGTGGTACCCAGTCGGCACACGGATGCCGCACGTGTGCCACATTGATGTGCCACGTGAGCAAACGGACACGGATAATTCCGGTACTGATTTTTCATACCGGAATTATCTAGATGTGTGGGACAGGCCTTAAAATGTCCGTAGACTGCACACCAATATGTAGCCATGCACGGAAGGGGGAAGAAATGAAATGTTTCTGCCTCATCCATGGTAAACTTGGGTGGAATTTACCCTGTAGGAAGATTAAGGTTGAAATTTCTCTGAGGGAACTAATTTGGATTAACTACTCAGTTGTTTGTTTCCTGGATCCTAATTTGATGATTATTCTGATTGATGCGGGCCTTTGTAAGAAATGTAACAACACAGCTCTAATTTCTGTTTTCCTAATTTGTTGCTTCTTGACATGTTCTATTGCCAAAACATTCTTCATCCCGAATACCTTCACAATGAGAAATCCTTTCCTCTGTTGGTAGAGATTGTATTCTTCCACAATGATTGGCTTTGGGCCTATTTTTCTAAAGTAGAATTGATCATCTCTGGGCTTTTGCAATCTGTCGAGTGGTTGTAAGCTGTACTTCCATTTATTGCACTGTTTTTGTTAATAGTATGCCTAATACAGACCAATCCAAATTCCTTGAAGTAAATATCTCACAAGAACACCCAAAACTTCAAGAAAGTGCATCAATACATTGAAATGGTAAGATCTGGTAAGTTTAGTGCCAGTCTAGGTCACACATCCTGAACTTCCTGTAAGAAAGATGATCTCGGATGTCTGTGACATTTGCAGAAGTAGCCATTCATCCATTGCACTTTCTATGTGGTGCTTTGCATTTCCACAGCCTCATTTTACTGCCATGCAAATCCCAGGTGCATGTTCTGGATGACAGATCGGACCATTTACTACACTTGGCCATAGATTTTAATAAATTCTCGCACTTTTTCTTCAATTTAAAACCCTGCAATGAATCTGTTAAATCTTTTAGTATCACTATTACAACGTATAATGGAACATGGACAATGCTGCCGAGAAAATTTCTTCATTAGAATATTAGTTAAGTGGCTCTTGGCAGAGTAATAGGAACATTACATGAATTTATAAAGCCATCTAAAAATTAGCTTACAGTCCCTGCTCGTGATTACCGTACCTTTTGTCAGTATAACAAATAACATGAAAAGTAGACGGAGGTATTAAGGCTGAATAAATATTAACACTATAAAAGGAACGAAAAAAAAAACTGTGTTTGTCTGCTGGGTCTTACTATGAACCACGTTTGCCACGAGAATTGAAAATTAGTCACTACTATTTTTTCATCCCACATATAGGACAGAAATGTATGAAGCACATTGCATAGGTCTATTTGCTTAATTTCATCAAGCCCACTATCGTGTAGTATGGCTGTGTTCACACTTCGCTGTTTTTAAGCTCTGGGTAATGTAAAGCCTGAGAAGCATTACTGATGTAGTGATAGAAGCCTAAAAATGTAATTCGTTACCCATAGACTGTAATGATCTGCATCTAAAGGATTCGGCATGGAAAGCTCCTGCCTTACCCGTCTAACAAATGTCACTGAATAGCATCTGTCACCTATACCAGTATACTCACTGACTGGCTGCAGGTGCCAACACTCCCCGAGTCACCAACCCGTTTCTATAGGCATGTGGTCTGTTGACATGTGACCGCTGCTACAAATCATCAGCTGTAGGGGGTTATGTGCCGACTCAGGTCACCGCGGAGGACTGTGATTGACTGTGGTGATCATATGTCATGTTAGCCCAGCGTTGCAAAACCCAGAAGAATATAGATGTATGAACGCCAATGATGCATCGACATAGGATCGGTGGGAGGATTGGAAGGATGAGTTAATTTTATGGGTTTAGATAATTCCTCTAATTGCTGACACCACTAGGTTCAGATCTTCAAAATGAATCCAAATTCACAAGGATTGAACATATAATACTATATTTTTTTTAAAAGAAGAAACGTGGTCCCCTTACTGACCTCCGCCGTAGTATTACTGCGGAGGTCGGATCCCCTGCTTTGATGTGGGCTCCGGCGGTGAGCCCGCATCAAAGCCGGGACATGTCAGCTGTTTTGAACAGGTGACATGTGCCCGCAATAGCGGCGGGTGAAATCGCGATTCACCCGCCGGTATTAACTAGTTAAATGCCACTATCAAATGCTGACAGCAGCATTTAACCATTGCTTCCGGCCGCGCGGCTGGTAATGCTTGCATCGCCAACCCCCGTCACATGATTGGGGGTCAGCGATGCGTCACCATGTGGGTCGGAGCTCATAGCAAGCCTGCAATTCAGTTACATGGGAGCGATCTCATGAAGGCTATTGAAACATGACAAAAGTAAAAAAAAAAAAGAAAGTTTAAAAAAATATGAAAAAAATAGAAAAATATAAAGTTTAAATCACCCCCCTTTCGCCCCATTTAAAATAAAACCATAAAAAAATCAAACCTACACATATTTGGTATCGCTGCGTTCAGAATCGCCCGATCAATAAAAAAAAAGCATTAACCTGATCACTAAACGGCGTAATGAGAAAGAAATTTGAACCGCCCGAATTACGTTTTTTTGGCCACAACGACATTAAATTAAAATGCAGTAACGGGTGATCAAAAGAACGTATCTGCACCAGAATGGTATCCTTAAAAACGTCAGCTCAGCATGCAAAAAATAAGCCCTCACCCAACCAGAGATCCCGAAAAATGGAGATGCTACGGGTATTGGAAAATTGCACAATTTTATTTTTTTTTTAGCAAAGTTTGGAGTTTTTTTTCACCACTTAGATAAAACGTAACCTAGATATGTTAGGTGTCTATGAACTCGTAATGACCTGGATAATCTTAATGGCAGGTCAGTTTTAAGGTACCGTCACACTAGACGATATCGCTAGCGATCCGTGACGTTGCAGCGTCCTCGCTAGCGATATCGTCCAGTGTGACAGGCAGCAGCGATCAGGCCCCTGCTGTGCTGTCGCTGGTCGGGGAAGAAAGTCCAGAACTTTGTTTCGTCGCTGGACTCCCCGCAGACATCGCTGAATCGGCGTGTGTGACACCAATTCAGCGATGTCTTCGCTGGTAACCAGGGTAAACATCGGGTTACTAAGCGCAGGGCCGCGCTTAGTAACCTGATGTTTACCCTGGTTACCAGCGTTAAAGTGAAAAAAAAAACAACAACCGCTACATACTTACCTACCGCTGTCTGTCCTCGGCACTCTGCTTCTCTGGTCTGGCTGTGAGCATAGCGGCCGGAAAGCAGAGCGGTGACGTCACCGCTCTGCTTTCCGGCTGCCCGGCGCTCACAGCCAGTACAGGAGGAGTGCAGAGCGCCGAGGACAGACAGCGGTAGGTAAGTATGTAGCGGTTGTTTTTTTTACTTTAACGCTGGTAACCAGGGTAAACATCGGGTTACTAAGCGCGGCCCTGCGCTTAGTAACCCGATGTTTACCCTGGTTACCCGGGGACCTCGGGATCGTTGGTCGCTGGAGAGCTGTCTGTGTGACAGCTCTACAGCGACGCTGCAGCGATCCGGATCGTTGTCGGTATCGCTGCAACGTCGCTTAGTGTGACGGTACCTTTAGCATTTAGTAATCCCAGCAAAAAAGCCAATAAAAAAAAACAAGTGTGGGATTGCAAGCTTTTTGCAATTTCACCGCACTTAAATTTTTTTTCCCGTTTTCTAGTACACGACATGCTAAATCCAATGATGTCTTTCAAAAGTGACACTTGTCCCGCTAAAAACAAGCCCTCACATGACCATATTGACGGAAAAATAAAAAAAGTTATTGCTCTGGTAAGAGGGGAGCGAAAAACGAGAACGCAAAAAAGGAAAAGTGCAAGGTCTTGAAGGGGTTAATTTTTTGGACTTCCATTGGTCAGAACTAATTAATTAGAAAATATAACGCTATGGAAAATCAATAATTGGTTGCAACAACCCTCCAAACAATATCTATTAAAGTAAAAATAGTTGTCCCAAAATTACTATGGTATAGCGCAAAATGATCTTTCCACAAAATTTATGCCCACTATTTCTACATTTATAAGAAAAAAAAAGACCCAATAGAATAAAATAATCTCGTAAGTTACGGTATGTGGCGCTGTAAACCGCACTGAATTTTAGTTGAGAAAATCTACAACATTGTTTTCTTTCCCCATTTCCCAACAGAAAGAGTTAATAAAAGTCAATAAGTTATATGTATGTAAAAATTGTGGAACACAAAATAACATTTTGCGTGGAGAAATTACTTTCTACCATTCCAAAATCTTCATGCAGTCCCTAATGCCAAGGGGGATAAGTAGAGGGAAAACAAGTTCTTCCAAGCCAGAAAGAGATGCTATGCTGAAAATCCTATTTCTAAAACGAGCGTTCTTTGAGAGTCAAATAATAGTAAATAATGAATTTATTTATAAAGCACCAACATATTCGGCAGCCCTTTCTTTACAATTAAAGGGAACCTGTCACCCCCAAAATCAAAGTTGAGCTAAGCCCACCAGCATCAGGGTCTTATCTACAGTATTCTGTAATGCTGTAGATAAGCCCCCGATGTATCCTGAAAGAGGAGAAAAAGAGGTTAGATTATACTCACCAAGGGGCAGTCCCGGTACGATGGGTGTCGCGGTCTGGGGCCTCCCATCTTCTTACGGTGAAGTCATCTTCTTGTCTTCATGCTGCGGCTCCGGCGCAGGCGTACTTTGTCTTCCCTGTTGAGGGCAGAGCAAAGTACTGCAGAGCGCAGGTGCTGGGCCTTTCTGACCTTTCCCGATGCCTGCGCACTGCAATACTCAACAGGGCAGACCAAGTACGCCTGCGCCGGAGCCGCAGTGTGACTACAAGAAGAGGACGTCATCGTAAGAAGATATGAGGCCCCGGACCGCGACGCCGATCGGATTGCAGTGGGACCGCCCCTGGGTGAGTATAATCTAACCTCTTTTTCTTATCTTTCAGGATACATCGAGGGCTTATCTACAGCATTCCAGAATGCTGTAGATAAGCCCCTGATGCTGGTGAGCTTAGCTCACCTTCTATTTTGGGGGTGACAGGTTCCCTTTAAAGGTCCTGCACAGTACACAGCATACTGAAAAATAGCCTTCGCATTGTGTCCCAGCTGTACAGAACATGCAACCTGCAGTTATCATGCGCCGAACTATGTGGCACCTGTATCTGGGGGTATGAATAATAGAACAGGACAACCAGGTTCCTACATTCCCTTGAAAAAGCACATTCGAAACGCGCGTCGGGTCTGTCTCTGGTGGGCACACACTTTCCTATAACCATGGGTAACCCCAGCAGCTGTATCGCACTTTTATGAGCACAGTTACTTTAGTTATAAAAACACTGCCTTACTGTTAATTCCTTCTTTGCTGCTATAGGACCTCTCTCCCCTTTACTTTCCCATTCTGGGATCTGTTATATAGGGGAGAAGGTCCATATACAAACCCATGGGTATTAACTCAAATAACTATGTGGCAGTGCTTTTCCACTCAATACTATGGTTTCCTCTTTTTGTGACGTCTTTATAGTTTTGTTGATTTAGTATTTTTAATATTTGTTCACAATAAAATGTTTATTAATTATTTCTGTATGTCAGTGGTTCTGACTCAACAGGGTGGGCCATGTATATGGATACATCTAAATAAAATGGGAATGGTTGGTGATTTCAACTTCCTGTTTGTGGCACATTAGTATATGGGAGGGAGAACTTTTCGAGATGGGTGGTGACCATGGCGGCCATTTTGAAGTCGGCCATTTTGGATGCAACTTTATAAATAGCCCACCTAGGTGTATCCATATAAATCTACAAAAAAAAACAAAAGATAGTCAGCTCATCTGAATATCGGCTATTCCACACCTGTTCCTGCACGTAAAAGTTGAGCACTTAGTCCACAGAAAAATCGATGAATCCAGCAGGAATGTAGTAAAATCAGTAAATTTATTTCTTCATTTTTAAAAAAAGGAAATGGTTGTATCCTATGGTACACCACTTGTAAATAAAGTATAATTTCTTACAGCATTATGCACACATGGCAGCGTTCTTCCGACGCGTTTCGACTAACGTCGTAATCATGGTGATGATGATTAAGACATTAGTCGTAACGCGTCGGAAGAACGCTGCCATGTGTGCATAATGCTGTAAGAAATTATAATTTATTTACATGTGGTGTACCATAGGATACAACCCTTTCCTTTTTTTTTTTAAATGAAGAAATTTACTGATTTTACTACATACCATACCTGTATAACCCATTTAAAGGGTCAAGCTAACAATTGCTACATCCCTGCAAATATATCTTTGGGAGTACTCCACTATTTATTTAACTTTCTTTAGGGGGGGAATATACATTATTGATCCTCGCCCTCTATATTGATTTTGTTTTTTGAACATTCTGATACTGTTGTATGAGACGTAGCCCTTATAACAACCATCCTAGCACTGTACCTGTTACTGGTTCAGTGCCTGAAAAAATAACTTTGAATTCATAGAAAAATGAGGAGGCTTTGGTGCACCCTGGGTGTGGCCAAAAGTTTGGTGCACCTATATGCCTCCTCATATGTGTATTGGGGCTCTTTCCCTTTTGATTGACAGTGCTTTCTTCCCATAGGAGCACTGTCTAAGTGTTTGCAGCCTTGTTTTCACAGTGTAGCCATGCGATTCTTCTTGTCTTCTTTATTCTGATGCCCTTGCTACACAAATACACCTGGGTAGTGCAGGTACACTGCTATTATGGCTGCTTTTGCAGCTGTAGAGCCCATTTAAAATGCATTTTGAGTGTGACTGACTCCCTTTAACATAAAATACTCATGATTATTGGATAGTTTGTTTCTGTTAAAATCTGTGTTTTAACCATGATTCCCCCAAAAGGCTAGTAAATATGTCACTTCAATCCACCATGTCAGGTAGTTCTAAGAGAAATCAAAGCGACTAATGAATATTCAGACAAAACCATTCAGTCCGTTCTTTACCTTTTAGATAGTTACATAGTTATTAAGGTTGAAGGAAGAATTTAAGTCCATCTAGTTCAGGGGTCCCCAACCTGTAGCTTGGGAATCACATGTGGCTCGCGGTCCCATGAATTGTGGCTCGCGGCTGTCTGTCAGCTTGGTGAATTAGCTCCAGTTCTAGCAAACAGGTATGAAGAGCACATTTGAAAATGGTGAACTTTGTTAGCAGCCCTGCACAGAAGTGCAGATCTGGATGCACATATACCTGTCTTAGGGGTTTTGAGATGATTTAAGTATGGTACGCTGGAGACAAGACGCAGGAAAATAAATCTCCAGTGTAAAACTCCATTTCAGTAAAAAGTCTAATGTTTTATTGATAACAAATTTAAAAATCCATCAAAATTGGAAAGACATGATGACAATGGGGAGACAAGATGACAATACCAGTCATAGGTGTTTGAAGCTGGAAGTGGCAGTGACTTGGGAATGCTTTATAGAATACTGAATGGGGGTATTGTGGGAACTCCTAGATCTTAGTACACTGCTTTGGGGTGATTTTTGTGGAAAAGCTTTAAGGTACCGTCACACTAAGCGACGCTGCAGCGATACCGACAACGATGTCGATTGCTGCAGCGTCGCTGTTTGGTCGCTGGAGAGCTGTCACACAGACA
Source organism: Ranitomeya imitator (assembly GCF_032444005.1). Taxonomy (NCBI): domain Eukaryota; kingdom Metazoa; phylum Chordata; class Amphibia; order Anura; family Dendrobatidae; genus Ranitomeya; species Ranitomeya imitator. The sequence continues at coordinate 655,434,414 of NC_091284.1, read as the reverse complement.
GCTCTCCAGCGACCAACAATCCCGAAGTCCCCGGGTAACCAGGGTAAACATCGGGTTACTAAGCACAGGGCCGCGCTTAGTAACCCGATGTTTACCCTGGTTACCGTTGTAAATGTAAAAAAACAAAACTACATACTTACATTCCCGGTGTCTGGTCATGTCCCTCGCCTTCAGCTTCCCGCACTGACTGAGCGCCGTCCGTAAAGTACAGCGGTGACGTCACCGCTGTGCTGTGCTTTACGGCTGGCCGGCGCTCACTAGTCAGTGCGGGAAACTGACGGCGGGGGACAGACCAGACACCGGAATGTAAGTAAGTAGTGTTTTTTTTTTTTTACATTTACAACGGTAACCAGGGTAAACATCGGGTTACTAAGCACGGCCCTGCGCTTAGTATCCCGATATTTACCCTGGTTACCAGTGAAGACATCGCTGAATCGGCGTCACACACGCCGATTCAGCGATGTCTGCGGGAGATCCAGCGACAAAATAAAGTTCTGGACTTTCCCCAGCGACCAACGATCTCCCAGCAGGAGTCTGATCGTTGGTCGCTGTCACACATAACGATTTCGTTAACGATATCGTTGCTACGTCACAAAAAGCAACGATATCGTTATGTGTGACGGTACCTTAAGTTACCATTATGCCTGTAATGGGGGCTTTGGTTGTCACTATTGTGAGGGAGCTGAATGTGGCTCTCAAGGTCAGAAGCGTTGGGGACCTCTGATCTAGTTCAACCCATAGCCTAACCTAACATGCCCTAACATATTAATCCAGAGGAAGGCAAAAAAATACCCATGTGGCAAAGAGTAAGCTCCACATTGGGGAAAAAAATTCCTTCCCGACTCCACATACGACAATCAGACTAGTTCCCTGGATCAACACCCTAACAAGGAATCTAGTATATATACCCTGTAACATTATACTTTTCCAGAAAGGTATCCAGTCCCCCCTTAAATATAAGTAATGAATCACTCATTACAACATCATACGGCAGATAGTTCCATAGTGTCACTGCTCTTACAGTAAAGAACCCGCGTCTGTTATTATGCCTACACTTTCTTTCCTCAGGTCTATGATTAAAAAGATCATCAGAAAGGTCTTTGTACTATCCCCTCATATATTTATACATTAAAATAAGATCACCCCTTAGTCTTCGTTTTTCCAAACTAAATAGCCCCAAGTGTAATAACCTATCTTGGTATTGCAGACCCCCCAGTCCTCTAATAACCTTGGTCGCTCTTCTCTGCACCTGCTCTAGTTCAGGTATGTTTTTCTTATACACCGGAGACCAGAACTGTGCACAGTATTCTAAGTGTGGTCGAACTAGTGACTTGTATAGAGGTAAAATTATGTTCTCCTCATGAGCATCTATGCCTCTTTTAATGCATCCCATTATTTTATTTGCCTTTGTAGCAGCTGCCTGACACTGGCCCCTGAATATGAGTTTGTCATCCACCCATACACCCAGGTCTTTTTCATTGACGGTTTTGCCCAGAGTTTTAGAATTAAGCACATAATTATACATCTTATTACTTCTACCCAAGTGCATGACCTTACATTTATCCCCATTAAAGCTCATTTGCCATTTATCAGCCCAAGCTTCTAGTTTACATAAATCATCCTGTAATATAAAATTGTCCTCCTCTGTATTGAATACCCTGCAGAGTTTAGTGTCCTCTGCAAACATTGAAATTCTGCTCTGAATGCCCCCTACAAGGTCATTAATAAATGTTAACAAGAAGAGGGCCCAATACTGACCCCTGTGGTACCCCACTGCTAACCGTGACCCAGTCCGAGTGTGCTCCATTAATAACCACCCTTTGTTTCCTATCCCTGAGCCAGCTCTCAACCCACTTACACATATTTTCCCCTATCCCCATTATTCTCATTTTATGTATCAACCTTTTGTGTGGCACCGTATCAAAAGCTTTTGAAAAGTCCATATACACTACATCCACTGGGTTCCCTTCTTCCAGTCCGGTACTTACCTCTTCATAGAGCATAGTGGTGCTTGCTGCTAGGTTTTGTTTCTGTAAATTTCATTTTTGTAAGCAGGAATCCCATCCAGCTTGTTGTGCATGCACCTATTGATTTCCACCCCACATTTATTAATGAGAGTGCAGAAGCCGTGGAGGCGCACCATGCTTCCAATGTCACACAACTTCCAGGGAGGATTAGCGCACTTTCTGACTGCCCGTTCCTTCCTGTGCCTCTGAAATACAGTGTGGCTGGGCATTTTTCAGCTTTAATGCGACAAGCTCACACTGCTGTTTTACCAAATGCATTACGCATAGTTCATGCGAAACATTGGAGGCTTAGGGCAAAATGAAAGGCCGTTACACTGATGGGACATTGATTTATGGAGGGAGCACTTGGCGCTGGAAATATTTACTTTCTCTGTACAGTTCTGAAAACAATCACAGGCGTATAAATATTCAGTTTCTCAGAAAAATAAAACATGAGGTTTACTAGCCATCTCTGCGTAGTGGTCACAAGACCTTATTGTGCAGTGATATACACACGGAGCGGGGAATTTAGACTTCAAGACATTCTTCAGATCCATAGCTTTTTTTTCATCACTGTTGGTACACTCTGAAATTGAAAAAACTGCAATGATTAACTTTATTCTGTATGCGTGTGCATACAAATATATTCTGTATGAATCAGCCCGGCCCAGCCAGGTATATTGGAGAAAATAACCTTTAAGAGGTTGTCTGGGTCTTTAATATTGATGACTTATCCTTTGGAGTGACTGCAGACTTACCCATTTTGACTGGACAACCCCTTTAAATTGTCCAGCCGGGTCCTGATTCATGCTGTTTGCGGAATGGGCAGTGTGAATCAGATGATGGGTTCCCTTTAAGTCATAGCACAGTAGCATAATCTTACTGCTTTGTAACCTTTTATCTGGGAGAAAGCACGTTCTGTGAATCAACAGGTCATAACGGGGAAGCAGACCCACAACCAGCTGAGAAAAGCTACTGCAGCATCGGGCATACAGTGATTAATGAATGCAGTAATTAGGGTGCATCTTAATGGCAGGACTGTTTGTAATCAAAGTTGTCTTTTGAAATTTTATATTAGACATTTGTGGTTTTTCTTTTATTTGGCTGTAGGTAGAATACAGTTGGATACACGGCAGTGTCACATGGATGTCTTCAGCTGTTTTTTCTCCAGTGCTAATTCAGGGATCATCTTGTGATGAAGCAGAGCTGTTTTCTTGCTCTGGAACATGTCTGGGGTGTAGCGAAGTACGAGCTTAGACAGGAAAAGTGTTAATGAAATCTTTAGGCAAAACAGAAGTGATGATAAACTATTTTTAGAGTTTAGTGTTTGTCCTCATGTTATTCAGAGATACTGATGGATGGAGTGCGATCACATTTTCACAACACAAAAGAGGCTTCAGATTTTGAGAATAAGAACATTGTACAGTCAACTGGTTATCATTGAAGCCCCTAAAGGGTGTTAGAGTCAGGGGCAGGTGAAAGAGCTGCTAGCACTGGATCCATGGGTTTAATTAATGCCTTGTAATCCTGATGTACCGGTATTTTCTTAAATTGGTTAAATCACCTGAAGACTTTTCACAAAACGTAAAGACTTTGACCTTTTTTTCTACATGTCACCCTAGTTATAACCCTATGAAGACAACCGCTTTTTCTTTAATTTATGCAGCATAGATGAGACATTTGCAGTGTGTAGCCCTAGAAGCATTAATGGACCTCCTTTTGTTAAAGGAAGGGGAAGGGCATAGACTTGCAGCATTACTAAAAATTAGCTCACACTCATCAGCGTAGAAATCGGTCTGAGGGTGTTCTTGAAAATTAGAACGAGTGTCATGAGAGCACAATGCAATTTTTACCAAGTAGCATCTGTCTGACATGTGTATGCAATTCAAATGCAATGCATTTTTAACATGAGCTTTAACATACAGGAATTCTGTCATTTCAAGATCGTTTACTAGGTAATAAAACAATCTCGTATATAGATATAGCTGGATAGGTGCTAGATGTTATATATATATCCAACTATACCTGTATACGCACCTATCCAGCTATATCTGTATACGAGATTGTTTTATTACCTAGTAAACAATCTTGAAATGACAGAATTCCTGTATGTAAAAGCTCATGTTAAAAATGCATTGCATTTGAATTGCATACGCATGTCAGACAGATGCTACTTGGTAAAAATCGCATTGTGCTCTCATGACACTCGTTCTAATTTTCAAGAACACCCTCAGACTGATTTCTACACGGATGAGTGTGAGCTAACTTTTAGTAATGCTGCAAGTCTATGCCCTTCCCCTTCCTTTAACAAAAGGAGGTCCATTAATGCTTCTAGGGCTACACACTGCAAATGTCTTATCTATGCTGCATAAATTAAAGAAAAAGCGGTTGTCTTCATAGGGTTGTAATCAGGGTGGATTTGATTTAAATCTAACTGATTTAAATCACGATTTAAATCACTAGTCAGTAAGGCTTGATTTAAATCAGTGATTTAAATCAAAGTTTCTACCTAAACTAGGTCTTGCTACTTTAACATGCAAGTAGATGAAGATTTTTAGAATCACTTTTTATATTACTTTTTTCTCCCCAGTTTAATGGGTTAATCATTCATATTTGGACACCACTGTTCTGTTGTACTTAGGAAGGAGAAAAATAATCCTGAAATTAATAACAATTTAAATAGATTTATTCAACTGAAACAATAACAACATTACAACATAAGTTATTTGCTTAAACAAACATCCATGTTTGTTAACTAATTTGGCTAAACAAAAAAAAAAAAAAAAAAAAAATATATATATATATATATATATATATATATATATATATATATATATATATATATTATAAGAAACTTAGACTGTCAGCCCAGCCGACACATGAAAAACTTAAATACTACTGTCCCTGCTGTCCTCTGTAGCTCACTTGTCGTCATCTTCATCATCATCTTCTTCTTTGTTTCTATTCATAATCTGGAAAAGAAAAACAAGCTTTCCTGCTTTATTGGGTCCCAACCGATTTCTCAATTTAGAATGAATGAGTCCAAAGGAAGAGAATATTCTTTCAACGCCTGCAGAAGAAGCTACTGCTGTTAAAAGTGAAATCATTACTTGAACAGTCTCTAAATCCAAGCGCTTAAGTGACTTCCACCAGTTTACTGGTGTGACCTTCCTTAAAATATCTTCAGCAAACATATATTTCTTGAATGGTTCCCCCTTAGCTCTGAAGTTTATTATAGTTGGCATTAAAGATGGATGATTGCTGGATACCCATGTCATAGCTAACTCCTCTTCCTCAGCATTTAAAATTTGGCCCTGATATTGGATATTGACAATATTTGCCAAAAAATGAGCTGGAGTCAGTGCTTGTCCAATTCGTTTGTTTACTGCTTGTAATTTAATTCTGTCCATGTGTAGTTCTGTTTTTAAGTGTTCACTCAGTTCCTTCCAAATTTCAACAGCATCCGCAATAAAACAGCTATTTTTCTGTATTTTGTTTAAAGCTTGAGAGATGGGTTTCAGGAAGCTCAGCATATGTTCAACATTTCTCTTAAGCCCAATGTTGAGGATTTTGGCCGTGGCAGTGCCATCTATTTTATCTCGATTTTCTTCACAAAGTGTCATCAGAATAGGCCAGTTTTTGATATACTGCTCAAAACAGTCCACCACAGAGTTCCATCTAACATCTTGTGGGAGCGTTAGCTTGGTTCCACCCATCCTTTTCAGAGCTGCTGCAGCAAAATAATTATTACGGAAGTATTTAGCAATTTCAACAACATTAGCCTTTATTTCTGGAACACGTAAGTCTTTGGCTAAGAGGTGCAGCAAATGAGCACTGCAACCATATGTTATTAGCAGCTTTGTATTCCCTCCCTGCTCTTCTAAATCTCTTCTCATCTTGGATACGTTTGCAGCATTGTCAGTGACCAAACTGCGTACTAGACATTTGAATTTTTGTTCACATGTCGTTATAGCTTTTACTGCCACTTCTTGTAAGTATTCTGCTGTGTGTGCATTTCCTGACGTATCAGTTGTTTGTGCAAGGAAGACTTTACCTTCTTCTGTTGTTATACAAGCACATACAATAGGATCATTGTGGACATTACTCCACCCATCAATACTTAGGTTAACAATTTTATCCTCCAGAGCTGTTGCACATTGCTCCATTTCTCTGTCATACACTTGATCCAGCAGTTTCCCTGCAACATCAGCTCTGCTGGGTGGACTGTATCCTGGTCTCAGTGACTGAACCATATTAATGAAATGTGGGTTCTCAGTCAGATGGAAAGAAGAGTTTGTTGCATAAATAAACTGGGCAATTTTTTCATCAATCAACTCTTTTTCTAATCTGCTAGTTCTTATCACAAACCTATCTAAGGTGGTTCCAGGAGGTAAAGGTTTTTTCTTCCTTTTGGGTGATGGTGATATGTGGCTGTGGGTGTCTGATGATGATGCTGCTGCTGCTGCTAATGAAGCACTATCCTGGATGGATAACTCTGAAACTGTAGAACAGGATAATGGTGATCTTGGAGGTGGATAGTTTCCAGAATCCATGAATTCCCCTAAACAAAAAAAGTCAATGCTGTTATTTTATTGTTTATACAATTTCTGCTTATTGTACACAACACATCACTGCCCCTGCCCCAAAAGGGATATTTGTTTTTCTTCATAACTGTACCAAATGACAGTAACCTGCAGTAATAATAAGAAATATAATTTTTCTCACACATGATAGTTCAGCCTTTAGAAATAGGATTCAATAAAAATGTTTACCAACCTGAAGATCCTGCCTGTTCAGAAGTGTTTCTTTGGTTATCTTCATCACCGCACTTCTCATGATGTTGCCTCATTTGCGCCACCAGGCCTTGCATCTCTTTGTTGCATCGTTTGCATTTTGCACGCATGCCTGCCTTACCAATGGCCAAGGAGCTTCATTAAAATATTCCCAAACTGGGTCTCTTTTACGGCCTGCTGCCATTATAAGGAAAGAATGTAATAAATCTCAGATCGTACACACAAACAGATCCAGACTTGTCTGTCTGTGGCTATGCTGCAGTATTGTGCTCAAAGTTTCACTTTCATTTTCTTGTCTGCTTGCCCTTCCTCCTCCTCACACTTAGATTCACATTCTTCTTGTGTTGTGCAGATCTATTCCACTCCAATCAGAAACATATTGTCTAACTTCTTGGACTTGGCACTGAAGGGGTTGATTCTGTATTCATAGGTTTGTAGAACAATAGGATTAAGGTCTTTTTCTCAACTCTGTTCATGTTGTAACATTTTTGCCGTGAAGAAGCGGCTGGGACCTCTGCGGAGTCGAATTCAGTTTTGAGAACTGCGTAAGTAAAGCGAGCGTCTGTGATAATATAGGAGAGAAACTGCCCACTAATCCTACAGAAACCTCTAGAAGAGCATGGCATTGTGAATGTTACACATATACAGCCTTTATTCTACTGAGTTAAACAACTCAGCTTTATCTCATGATGGAAGAACCTTTGGATGGTAAAATATTTTCCTCAAAAAGCAGTTTATTGAAAAAAATCCGATTTAAATAAAAAAAATCCGATTTAAATAAAAAAATCCGATTTTTTTTTTTTTTTTTATTTAAAAAAACAAAAAAACATTGATTTTTATCCACCCTGGTTATAATTAGGATGACATGTAGAAAAAAAGGTCAAAGTCTTTAAGTTTTGTGAAAAGTCTTCAGGTGATTTAACCAACCAGGTGATATATATATATATATATATATCTATCAGTGCAGTGCCTGTGTATCTTACTGTACATATATTAAGCCAATAATTAAAGGACAAGAATGGTGTGGGGGTCATTTTTGTATCCACCTGAGGGAAAGCCGACAACTGTGGGCTGATGTTTATAGTCTTGGAAGGGGGTAACAGGCATGGAGCTTCCCAGACTATTAATATTAGCTCACATTTATTTGGTATTTACTGCCTATTAACAAAAGGTGACCCCCCCCTCCCCCTTCCCAAAAAAAAAAAAAAAAAAATGACATGGTCATCTCCCTATTTTTAATAACCAGCAAAGGCAAGGCAGGCATCTAGGGGCTGATACTAATAACCTAGGAAAAGGTCATGGATTTTGGCCCCCTCCCAGGCTAAGGACATAATTCCTCAGTTACCCCAGAAATGGTGCTTAGCCTCTGCTTTTCCCACTTACCTTGGTGTCGTGGCAAGTTTTGTAATAGTATTGGGGTTGATGTCAGCTTTGTATTGTAAGCGGACATGAAGCCCAGTGGTTAGTAATGAAGTGTCTATAAAATACCCCCATTACTAACCCCATAATGAAACGCAAGACAGACAAACACAGAGTAAAGTCCTTTATTTGAAATAAAAACTCCCTGACCCTCTTTTACCCAATTATTAGTATCCAAAGAAAAATAAAAACACAAAGTAATCCTCACCTGTCCCCAGATAATCTCTATGTGATGCTGTCCCACAAAGAACTCCAGCACTGCTACATCCAGATAGTTTATTGAGCAGTGGCATGATGTGACTGCTCAGCAAGCCAGCCTGAACACAGGAGACAGGAGCGTGAGACCACTACTGCAGTGTCTAGTGCTGATATGAGTAAGGTCACCGGAGTTCCTAGCTGATGAATCCTGGTCACTTTTTTGACATCCCTGCTCTCATCGTGAAAAAATTCTGATGGATTCCCTCAAAACTTGATATTTTCTGTTTCTGTAATGTGTACTGAAGCCAAAGTGCACATTAGAAGGCTGATTTCTTTAGTTATTTGCAGTTTCTTGAATTTTATTTTGAAAGTTTGTGTCCTTACATGATTTGTTACTTTTGCTTTTTCAAGGCAATATGTACTGTTTTATAAGGGTGCGTGTCCACGGTCCGTAATGAAGGCGCTTTGGACGGGGCGGAAAACCCGCTCCGCCCAAAGCGCCGACCCTTCTGTGCACGCGGTGATTCCGCATGTGTTCATTGCACACATTCGAAATCTCCGCACCCCATACATAGGGCCTTGTGATTTACCTTGCAGCAACGGAGCGTCACCGCAAGGTAAACAGACGTACTGCGTTCTAAAAAGACGCACCGCATGTCCATAAACGCAGGGCCGCTTGAGGCGTCCCTGCACGCATAGTAGAGACGGGATTTCATAAAATCCCCTCCACTATGCTGTAACATCTGGACGCTGTGGGTTGAACGCTGCGGTTGTACGCAGTGTCCAATCCGCAGCCAATCAGGATGTAATCCTGAACGTGGACACATACCCTAAGACACATCAACTCATTAACTTGTATAAGCTTCAATAATCTACTATGCAAGTAATAAATTGTGCATATCAGGTGTGAGTAGAAAGGCAAGTCGTGTAGCAATGCTGTGATATTTTCAGTATGATCATCACTTGCCATCCTATTTTACTTATCCCAGCAACTTTCTCTGACAAGTCATTTTGAACAACAACATTTTTGTGTACTCCTAAATTCACCTTGGGGACTGGAGTGGAATTGCTCCAAATTATGCCACTTAAAAAAAAAAATGCTATTGATGATTGTCTAAATTATCGTGTAATGTTTGACTGGAAAACAAACACAAAAATGAGCACATGTAAGAATAAGGAAGTTGTACCCACGTTTCCCATTGTTATGTGCTGTGATATGACCCATTATAATGTTTAACATTGGTTTATGATGGAGTTGTGTTCTGTCCAGCATCAGGTAGTGAGTAGGTATAGATAGTTAGCAGTTGGGACTAGCCCAGAGAGGGAGGGGGCTATATAGCAAGAGCAGAGTGGATTTCCTGGTAGTGAGATAGGGCCTAGCTTGCATCTAGAGTGGACCTTTGGTCCGAGTACTCTGCAGACCCGCATAAGTTGGGTGACCCTTATGTGAGTGGATAGCGGGCCTAGCTTGCATCTAGAGTAGACCTTTGGTCTGAGTACTCTGCAGACCCGCATAAGTTGGGTGACCCTTATGTGAGTGGATAGCGGGCCTAGCTTGCATCTAGAGTAGACCTTTGGTCTGAGTACTCTGCAGACGCGCATAAGTTGGGTGACCCTTATGTGAGTGGATAGCGAGATATGAAGTAGATAAAGGAAAATGATAGGACAGAGTGATTCGCTTGAGACTGGTCCTGGGACAGAACGCCTAGCAGTATGACCCCAAGTTCGCAAGACAGAGCGGTAACTAGCATTGACTGAACAGAAAAGGTGAGACAAAGAGTGCCCCGGGCAGGAGTTCCAAGGCGTCAGCAAGCAGAGAAGCTATATTGGTCATGGATGCAAACTGGGTCCCCTAAGGGAAAGGAGGATGTGGTACCATAGGTTGACGAATAGGACTCTCACTTACTGGACAGTGGTACTTTTGTTGTGGACCGGAGAGACTCCCGAAGTATTGCCCTAGGTGGTGGTATGCCAGCTGAGGCACAGTTGAGTGCACCTAGAGAAGGAAAGCATCAAATGTGTGAAGGAGCTACATGTTATAAATGAAACATTCATAAAGTTATGCACCTGCTAAATATTGTACATAGTTCCTGCCAAGTAGTGGTTCAGTAAAAAACTGTTTATTGTTGGCTAGTGGTCTCCCTCATTGAGCCTCTCAATACCTGGTCCTGGCCAACCGAAGTCACCGACATCATGCGGCCTTCAAGGGTGTAGTGCCCCCATGGATGGAGCTCACACACCCAGCCAGGACCTCCATCTTCATGTAGTGCAACGGGGTGTGAAAAATTAGTACCTAAGCCATGGCTGCCGCCCCACACCACGTTACACACATTTAAAATAGCCTTTAAAAAATTCTTCAACTAATTCATGAAAATTGTGAGGAATTTCTGAAGGAAGAAGACTTTGCAAGTATCTAGAAGCAGTTTAGTCTGTGACGAACAAGGCAGATAAGTTTTAGTATTTTTGATTGTGATGAAATTGTCCTTAACATCTCCAAATACCGCAAATATTGTCCCTCATGTTCTGGAACATCTGTTGGAGATCTGTATGGACGTGATCTAACAAACCTTACAACATTCTGACATATCTTCAACACCACCAGATCCCCGAGGTCACAAGTTACTTAGCACATTTTATCAAATGAACTGAAAATTGAGGAGGAAATGATCTAAGTGGCGACATCCATCGAGCAGTGAGAGCTTTCTGATAGAAGCATTATATTTAAATGGTTTTAGAGCAGTATCTGCTAGGCTTCACCCAGGGAACGGCTCCGGTTATAACCTGCTGTTCTGGGATAAAAGCCTGAATACTTTCGGAATGAAGCTGCTTTCGGGACTTCCTAAAAAACCATTTCATGTATTTGCAGCAGAAATTTCTGCACCAAAAATGCAACTGTTGACAGGAAAAATGCTATTTAAAATACATTATTTTTAATGTGTCTTTTGCAGGTGTATTTAATGTTGTTTCTCTTTCCCCTGCTCATGGGTTAAAAATGCTGAAAACATTATGCTGCAGATATGAAACTGCTTCAAAACTGTAAGGAAAAAAAAAAGCAGCGTGTGCATGAGATATCGGACATCTTATTCACTTTGCTGGTAATGTAAGCTGCAGCATTTTCGTGCTTAATGTGCGCACATGCCCTTACAATGAATGCTTTTATTGTGTCGATCATGTTGATCAGGAATTGAAGCAGGTAAAGAGGTTGTCCGGTCAAAATCGATAAGTGTCAAATCAGTCTGTGTGACGGCAGACTTATGAATCGCCTGCTTCCAGGACCAGAGGGTGTGTATGCGTGATCCATACTCTCGGCCAGAGACCAGATGGGTCGCGGTCTCATTCTATCCAAGTGTATGGAGTGGGGCCGTGCCCATTAAACGGCCTCTGTCTGAGAATATGTGTAACGCATACATACCCTCCGGTCCCGACTCAGAAACTAGCAACTCCTCGAAGCTCACAGTGCGTGTGTCGGGGGGATTCATAAGTCTCCAGTCATACAGTGACTGCAGACGTGTCGATTTAGACCAGACAACCCCTTTAACCAGGTAAATTGCCTTATATAGCAATATTTTTTAATTTCTAAGAATATTTTTAAAATAAAGTTTATGATTTTTTGTAGGACATTTATATAACCACAAAAAATGTAACAAATGAGTAAATCTGCATAAATACAAATTCTCCCATTTGATGGCTGTTGCTCCTATGCAGGAGTATGTGTTGTCATGGTTACATAATACATACACATTCCACCTTACGGCTACATGTGAATAATGTCCATCTGCCACCTCTTTCTGACTGTAGGTTACCAATATGAAGGGGCAAATTCAAGGGAGTAAGGTATGATAATACAGAATGTGTGCATAATTCAGAAGAGATAACACTGTACTGATCCACCACATCTAAGGGTTTGTTTCCATGTGGCGGATTACATTAGGATTTGCTGCGGATTGAACGCTGCGTACAGCCGCAGCGGCCAGAAGTTACAGCATAGTGGAGGGGATTTTATGAAATCCCATCTCCACTATGTGCGCAAGGCCGCATTCAGTGGCCCTGTGTTTACGCACATGCGGTGCGTCTTTATAGACTGCAGCATGTCTATTTATCTTGCTCCGTCTCCGCAAAATAAATAACCCAGTCTATGTATACGATGCTGTGATTCCGCATGTGCTCAATGAACACATTCGGAATCACCGCACGTACAACAGGGGGCGGCGCTTTGGGCAGAGCGGGGTATCCGCTGCTTCCAAAGTGCCGAGCTTCCGTAACGTGGAAACACCCTCCACTGAACACTTAGCATATATGTCCCAGACCGTGTATGGTACAGTTGGCTCTCTTTTAAACATGGCACTTTTATTTATCTTTTTTTAAGTTTGAAGGTTTGCATGGTCATCCATCTAGATGCTATAATGGTGACTTTTTTTTTTTTTTTTTTTTTTTAAGTCCAGCTTTCTTAGACTGTCGATGCTTGTATTAATGTGTTTCATAAGGCTTTCTAATATTTTAAAAAATAGGACTAGTGGAAGGCAGTAAGTTACGGGAAAGTAAAAGGGGTGTATATTATCTAAAAAAATGACAGTTTCCTGGTGTCCAGTAGTGGCAAAGAATTACATCACTGCAACTTTTTAGTGTATGAACAGCAGAAAAGATATGCCAAATTAAGACAGTTTGTGCCTCTTAAAAAAAAAAAAAAAAATGGGTCCCCTTTGCCCTGTAGGCCTATGGTTCAAAACTGTTGTATGTCTTGGTAACATAGAGGTGTTCTCCACTTGTCGAACGCTCCTGATCCATGAACAGGTATATGCCTGGGGAGCGAGCTTCTGACTCCAGCACATCTCCTCATCAAGATTGGTCTGAAAGTCACCCGCTGTGATGAATCGGGCACACAGCTCTAGATATCTATATTATTGCATGCCTGAACATTGGCTATTACACAAAACTCCTCGAACATTTGTCACCGGCTTCACACATCAACATTTTTTGGTCATAGCCATGTATGAGTCAACCAGTTCAGGTCAAGAGGCCCACAATCTTTCTGAAAATCCTGGTCCTTACACTGGCATGGGAAGCCGGTCTTAGGCTATTTTTAATAACTATTGCTTTTTATGAAAAGGATTTGTATAATACGACGGAGAAGAATGTCGATAATGTCATTGGCGGATGACCTCGGCGTAAGTGCGTAGTCCTCACCCGCTAGTTTGTGGCCTGCAACAGTCGGCGTGTACAGGCTGTACATTGTTAGTAGGTTACCTGCTTCTGCACTTGAGGTAACTTTCGTGTCATTTTCACCTTTGTTTTGCATAAAATATATTTTCTCCGAAAAGCTCTGAAGTTTTGAAACAGAACATCGGTACAACATAAGTAGTTTCTTGACAAACAGTAGTTTTTACTGTATCGCTTTGTGTCTTCAGCACAAGCCTTGTACTAATGTAAAGGTTACTCACAGAAATGTCAGTCTTCCAAGCGAAATTATTGTGTTGATACGAGAAGAAGCTATGCAACATTACTTTGTTTCACAAAAGATCATCGTGTAAAGTTCAGTGTGAAAAAGTCTGAGAATTCCCAAACAATTGCAGACAATGGTGAAGTCTGTCATCTTGTGTGTTTTCCCAGTAGAAAATATTATTAGTGGGAAGCACAATATAGGAGTAAAAGCTAATCATAGAATAAAACGGTATAATAGCACTTCAATGACGGCTACTAGGTTCAGAAAGTCATCTATATAAAGTTTATATAATCAGACACTTTAGAAAGCTATGAAGAAATCTACAGTGTACAGACGATTACTTATGTGTTTCCAGGTTGGATTTGGTGCCCTGCAAAAGTTCTTCAGCAACTTTGGATTAGGGTATGTGCACATGTTATTTGTCGCAGATATGTCTGCACCAAAAACTTGTTTCTTGGCAGGAAAAGCACTGTGTAAAATACATGCTTTTTGCTTGCATTTTTTAATGTTTTTTTTTGTCCATTCATTGGGTGAAAAAACGCTGCAAAAATTGACATGCTGCCGATTTTGAAACTGCTTCAAATGTGCAAGGATAAAATAAGCATCATGAGATGTCAAAATCCTCATTCACTTTGTCGGGACAGTAAAATGTTTAGTTTCTTGCTGCATAAATGCAATGTGTGAACAATCCCTTATTCTGTTCCCTCCCTATCTGTCCAGGATATGTGTTATGTACTGCGACACGATCAGCACTGATTAGTAAGTGTCATACTAGAACACCAAGTTGCCAACTTATTCATTCTTTTCTCGGATAAACACTAGAGGAACATATTAGAGATGACGCTGTATGTTGTCTTTTGGAGGCTTCTCTTTAACCCTTTAATAGTGATGAGCGAATATACTCGTTACTCGAGATTTCCCGAGCACCCTCGGGTGTCCTCCAGGTATTTTTTTAGTGCTCGGAGATTTAGTTTTTAGCGCCACAGCTGAATGATTTACATCTGTTAGCCAGCATAAGTACATGTGGGGGTTGCCTGGTTGCTAGGAAATCCCCACATATACTTATGCTGGCTAACAGATGCAAATCATTCAGCTGCGGCGCTAAAAACGAAATCTCCAAGCACTAAAAAAATACTCGGAGGACACCCAAGCATGCTCGGGAAATCTCAAGTAACGAGTATATTCGCTCATCACTACCCTTTAACAATACACATTTAAACTAATGTTGTTAAGGGGCCTTATTCCTGATTGCTGTTTTAAAACTCGTGAATAAGTGTGTAGTGCCATCACGACAGTGGTATTTAATTTGTTGCATGGGGGTTACAAGACCCCCTTTGTAACCATCGGACACCGCGGTAATAATCATGGGTGCCGATGGTTACCATGGTAGCGTGAGGTCACGTAATTATCCCAGAGTACGGTGGCCTGTGAGATACAGCTATTAGCTGGGTCCCACAGGCACCGTCAATGAGACACTGGCAGTCTCATACACTGCAGTACACGAGTACTGCAGTGTAGGAGACCAGTAATCAAAATAAAAATGATACATGTCCTACAGTGGTACTAAGTAAAAAGAGTGCAAAAAAATTAAATAAAATATGTAGAAAAATGAAAAAACAAAAACCGAAATCACAAAGCGTTTGTGAGAAAACAAACAAACAAACAAAAAAACACTCACATGTTGTTTTATAAAAATCTGTGAGACACTTATGGGTTCAAAATTTTCATTATACTCATAAATTAATTCCTTACTCGGTGAAGTTTATATTATGGGGCCACTTGGGGTGATTTCTGCTTTTTTGGAACCTCAGGGGCTCAGCTAATGGAGCTCACAATCTATTCAAACGAGATCTGCGTTCAAAAAGCCAAGTAACGCCCCTTCCCATCCGACCCCTGCCGTGTGCACAAACAGTAGTGTCCATTAACATATGCGGTACAACCACATTTGGGAGAAATTGCATAAAAAATTGTTGGGTCCAATATCTCCCATTACCTCTAGTGTAAATTATAAATTTGGTGCGAAAACAGTATTTTAGTGTAAAACAAAAAATATATATTTTTTTGTTCTCACATCTAAAAGTTATACATTTTTGTGAATCACCTGTAGGTTTTTTATTGTTATTTTTGCAAGTCAGGGGCTCTCCAGATGTGACGTGGCATTCACAGTCTATTCCAGACAAATGTTTCCTTTCCACGCCCTGCCAAGTGCCCAAACAGAAGTTTTTGACCCACATGTGATATCATCGCGTTCAGGAGAAATTGCATAACAAATTATGTGGTCCTTTTTCATTTATTATCCATTGTAAAATTACAAATTTTGGGCTAAACCAACATTTTTGTGAAAAAAGGAACATTTTCAATATGACGACCTAATGTTATTAAATTCTGTGTCATACCTGTGGATTCATAATGCTCAAAATACCCCTGGATAAAATCCTCTAGGGCTGTAGTTTCCAAAATGGGTCACTTGTTGGGGGTTTCCACTGTTTAGGCACATCAGGGGCTCTCCAAACACGACTTGGCATCCGCTTTCGATTCCAGCCAATTTTGCGTTCAAAAAGTCAAATGGTGCTCCTTCCCTTCTGAGCCCTGCCGTGTGCTCAGTGGTTTCCCCCCCGTATAGGGTATTGGCGTACTCAGGAGAAATTTCACAACAAATATTTGTCCATTTTCACCTGTTATCCTTGTGAAAATAAAAAAAAATTGGGGGTTGAAGTAAATTTTTTTTTTTCTAAAAAAAAATGTTCACTTTTTCAAACCCTTACACATTGCTTTAGTTCCTGCGAAGCACCACAAGGGTTAATAACTTCTTGAATGTGGTTTTGAGTACCTTGAGGGGTGCAGCTTTTAGAATGGTGCCACTTTTGGGTATTTTCTGTCATATAGGGCCCCCCCAAGTCACTTCAAATTTGACATGGTCCCTAAAAAAAAAATGGTTTTGTAAATTTTGTTAGAAAAATAAAAAATTGCTGATCGATTTTAACTCTTCTAATGTTCTACCCCAAAAAATTATCTTTCAAAAATAATGCAGATGTAAAGTTGACGTGTGGGAAATGTTATTTAGTAAATATCTTTTGTGATATAACTCTGATTTTAAGGGCATAAGAATGAGAAGTTTGAAAATTGCAAAATTTTCAATATTTTTACAAATAAACATGTCATGTCGAACAAATTTTACCACTATCATGAAGTACAATATGTCACGAAAAAAACAAAACAATCACAAAATCAGTAGGATCCGTTGAAGTGTTCCAGAGTTATTGCCACATAAATTGACTCTGGTCGGGTTTTAAAAATTTGGACTGGTCATTAAGGTTAAAATCTGTCACTAAGGGGTTAATGTATATTGGAAGCTTTACCCTTTCTATACGTCAGAATGTGACATAAATGTGATCTAAACTGGGCCTAAGCAGTTACTATCTCCTGGCGGGTGTATTTTGTGCGCAGTTTTACCTTTGGAGACGCACCGTGTTTTCTCTTTAGTTGCTATGGGCTGTTGTCAGTGACAGAACTGTTCAGTGCTGGTTTTCATATCTTACCTTTATGCTTACAAAACCCTTATCAAGCGTTTGCGCGATCCATCATAATTTCCTCCATGAATCATGACTCCATCATTGTTTACCAGCAGAAGTGAGATCACTCGCACGATGAATAGTATAATGGCATGTCATATGAATTGATGGTATGGATGGCGCTGCAAGAACAAGTGTGGGGACACCTTTTTCCTGATCATTTTGTGTGTTAATTTTATTTCCTACAGAGCAGTAATCATACTTCAGCCACCCTCCTGCCATAGACGTATCAATCTTCTTATGCTCCTAGCAACATTTTAATATCATATGTATTCGGGCAAAATCCTAGTTTCCCAATTATTGCAAAAAAAAAATATATATAACAATGACATCAGAGGCTCAGATATTGTGGCCTCTCCCCAGTTACACCTGTACTTCATTTTTACTTTTCGTAAAATCATAGAGTGGAGACAATTTTTCCTCAACTAATTATTGCAGATCTACTTGAGTCTTGGATTTCTCCTAGTCTAAAGGCCCCATACACAATAGATAAGGTGGCCGAACCTACTGATCCTTTAAAGAGGTTGGGGCCTCCCAACTGTTGAATTTCAGTGGCCAAACCTCTTTTGTTTTCCATGCGATAAGCCGCTGCCAGAAGTGTCTGTTAGGCTACTTTCACACTTCCGTCTTTTTAGATCCGTCACAATGTGTTGTTTTTGTGCCCGCAGGATGTGGTTTTTTCCCAATAGACTTGTATTGCCGACGGATCGTGACGTATGGCCACACGTCGCGTCCGTCGTGCACTGAATGCGTCGGTATTTGGTGGACCGTCACAGCGAAAAAATGTTCAAGGGAACTTTTTTTCGTACGTCGTGCCCTGCATTTTAAACTGAGCATGCCGGGCGTAACTCCACCCCCTCCTCCCTGGTTGTTTACTATGGGCAGCGGACGCATTGAAACACTGCGTCCACTGCCCATGTTGTGCCGAAAATCACCACTGTCCGTCGGTACGTTGTGCCGACGCTTTGTGACAGCCCGTACCGACGGAAGTGTGAAGGAAGCCTTAGCTGTTCTCCAGAGTGCCAGGTTGAGCTGAGTGTTACTGTGTATGCGGGAATCCGCTCTTAGTGACAGTCATCTCCCCAATCTACCATATTATGTATTTTGGCTTTTTTATGTTATTTAAAATATGATTACTTTGTTTAACCCCTTAGCGACCGCCGATACGCCTTTTAACGGCGGCCGCTAAGGGTACTTAAACCACAGCGCCGTTAATTAACGGCGCTGTGGAAAAAGTCCATAGCGCCCCCCAGAGGCCGATTTTCTCCGGGGTCTCGGCTGCCGAGGGTAGCCGAGACCCCAGAGAACATGATTCGGGGGGTTTTTAACCCACCCCGCATTTGCGATCGCCGGTAATTAACCGTTTACCGGCGATCGCAAAAAAAAAAAAAAAAAAAAACGCGATCTCTTTTTAATTTCTCTGTCCTCCGATGTGATCGCACATCGGAGGACAGAGAAAAGGGGTCCCAGGTGGCCCCCCAATACTCACCTAGCTCCCCCGATGCTCCTCGTGTCTCCCGGTGGGCGCCGCCATCTTCAAAATGGCGGGCGCATGCGCAGTGCGCCCGCCGGCCGGCACCGGGAGAATCTTTGGGGTCCCGGCTGCCGGGGGTAGCAGAGACCCCAAAGAGCATGATCGGGGTCGGTATTACCGACCCCTGTTTTGCGATCGCCGGTAATTAACTGTTTACTGGCGACCGCAAAAAAAAAAAAAAAAAAAAAGTGTAATTCTCTGTCCTCTGATGTGATCGCACATCAGAGGACAGAGAAATAGGGGGATTCGGGGACCCTAGCATACTCACCTAGGTCCCTGGATCCTCTTGCTGCTCCTCCTGGCCGCCGGCAGAAGAACATGGCGGACACATGCCCAGTGCGCCCGCCATCTGTCTCCATCTGCCGGCCGGCAGGAGAACAGCAGTTGGGGCTAAAATTAGGGTTAGGGGTAGGGTTAGAGGTAGCGTTAGGGTTAGGGGTAGGGGTAGGGTTAGGGCTAGGGTTGGGGCTAAATTTAGGGTTAGGGTTGGGGCTAAATTTAGGGTTAGGCTTCTTTCACACTTACGTCGGTACGGGGCCGTCGCAATGCGTCGGCCCGACATACCGACGCACGTTGTGAAAATTGTGCACAACGTGGGCAGCAGCTGTAGTTTTTCAACGCATCCGCTGCCCAATCTATGTCCTGGGGAGGAGGGGGCGGAGTTACGGCCACGCATGCGCGGTCAGAAATGGCGGATGTGACGTACAAAAAAACGTTTCATTGAACGTTTTTTTGTGCCGACGCTCCGCCAAAACACAACTGATCCAGTGCACGACGGACGCGACGTGTGGCCATCCGTCATGATCCGTCGGCAATACAAGTCTATGGGCAAAAAACGCATCCTGCGGGCACATTTGCAGGATCCGTTTCTTGTCCAAAACGACGGATTGCGACGGAATGCCAAACGACGCAAGTGTGAAAGTAGCCTTAGGGCTAGGGTTAGGGTTGGGGCTAAAGTTAGGTCTAGGGTTGGGGCTAAAGTTAGGGTTAGAGCTGGGATTAGGGTTAGGATTAGGGTTGGTATTAGGGTTAGGGTTGGCATTAGGGTTACGCTTGGGATTAGGGTTAGGTTTGGGATTAGAGTTGAGATTAGGATTAGGGGTGTGTTGGATTTAGGGTTTTGATTAGGGTTATGGTTAGGGTTGACATTAGGGTTGTTTTGGGGTAAGGGTTTTGATTATGGTTAGGGTTAGTGATTAGGATTATGGATCAGGTTGGGATTAGGGTTAGGGGTGTGTTGGGGTTAGGGTTGGAGCTAGAATTGGTGGGTTTCCACTGTTTAGGTACATCAGGGGGTCTCCAAACACGACAGCCAATTTTGCGCTCAAAAAGTCAAATGGTGCTCCCTCCCTTCTGAGCTCTGCCGTGCGCCCAAACAGTGGGTTACCCCCACATATGGGGCATCAGCGTACTCGGGATAAATTGGACAACAACTTCTGGGGTCCAATTTCTCTTGTTACCCTTGTGAAAATAAAAACTTGGGGGCTACAATATCTTTTTTGTGAAAAAAAAAAATATTTTTTATTTTCACGACTCTGCATTCTAAACTTCTGTGAAGCACTTGGGCATTCAAAGTTCTCACCACACATCTAGATAAGTTCCTTGGGGGGTCTAGTTTCCAAAATGGGGTCACTTGTGGAGGGTTTCTACTGGTTAGGTACATCAGGGGCTCTGCAAACGCAACATAATACCCGCAGACCATTCTATCAAAGTCTGCATTCCAAAACGGCGCTCCTTCCTTCCGAGCTCTGCCGTGCGCCCAAACAGTGGTTTACCCCCACATATGGGGTACCAGCATACTCAGGACAAATTGGACAACAACTTTTGGGGTCCAATTTCTCTTGTTACCCTTGTGAAAATAAAAACTTGGGGGCTAAAAAATCTTTTTTGTGGAAAAAAAAAATATTTTTTATTTTCACGGCTCTGCATTATAAACTTCTGTGAAGCACTTGGGCATTCAAGGTTCTCACCACACATCTAGATAAGTTCCATGGGGGGTCTAGTTTCCAAAATGGGGTCACTTGTGGGGGATTTCTACTGTTTAGGCACATCAGGGGCTCTCCAAACGCGACATGGCGTCCGATCTCAATTCCAGCCAATTCTACATTGAAAAAGTAAAACGGCACTCTTTCTCTTCCAAGCTCTGCGGTGCGCCCAAACAGTGGTTTACCCCCACATATTGGGTATCGACGTACTCAGGAGAAATTGCACAACAACTTTAGTGGTCTAATTTCTCCTGTTACCCTTGTGAAAATAAAGGTTTGTGGGCAAAAAGATCATTTTTGTAAAAAAATGCAATTTTTTTTTTTCACGGCTCTACGTTATAAACTTCTGTGAAGCACATGGGGGTTCAAAGTGCTCGCCACACATCTAGATAAGTTCCTTAAGGGGTCTAGTTTCCAAAATGGTGTCACTTGTGGGGGGTTTCCACTGTTTAGGCACATCAGGGGCTCTCCAAACGCGACATGGCGTCCAATCTCAATTCCAGCCAATTCTACATTGAAAAAGTAAAACGGCACTCCTTCTCTTCCAAGCTCTGCGGTGCGCCCTAACAGTTGTTTACCCCCACATATTGGGTATCAGCGTACTCAGGAGAAATTGCACAACAACTTTAGTGGTCTAATTTCTCCTGTTACCCTTGTGAAAATAAGAATTTGTGGGCGAAAAGATCATTTTTGTGTAAACAAAAGCGATTTTTTATTTTCACGGCTCTACGTTATAAACTTCTGTGAAGCACTTGGGGGTTCAAAGTGCTCACCACACATCTAGATAAGTTCCTTAAGGGGTCTAGTTTCCAAAATGGTGTCACTTGTGGGGAGTTTCCACTGTTTAGGCACATCAGGGGCTCTCTAAACGTGACATGGCGTCCGATCTCAATTCCAGCCAATTCTGCATTGAAAAAGTCAAACGGCGCTCCTTCACTTCTAAGTTCTGCGGTGCGCCCTAACAGTGGTTTACCCCCACATATGGGGTATTGGCGTATTCAGGAGAAATTGCATAACAAAATTTATGGTTACATTTTTGTTTTTACACTTGTGAAAATAAAAAAAATGGTTCTGAATTAAGATGTTTGCAAAAAAAAGTTAAATGTTCATTTTTTCCTTCCACATTGTTTCAGTTCCTATGAAGCACGTAAAGGGTTAATAAACTTCTTGAATGTGGTTTTGAGAACCTTGAGGGGTGTAGTTTTTAGAATGGTGTCACACTTGATTATTTTCTATCATATAGACCCCTCAAAATGACTTCAAATGTGATGTGGTCCCTAAAAAAAAATGGTGTTGTAAAAATGAGAAATTGCTGGTCAACTTTTAACCCTTATAACTCCCTAACAAAAAAAAATTTTGTTTCCAAAATTGTGCTGATGTAAAGTAGACATGTGGGAAATGTTATTTATTAACTATTTTTCGTGACATATCTCTCTGATTTAAGGGCATAAAAATACAAAGTTTGAAAATTACAAAATTTTAAAAATTTTCGCCATATTTCTGTTTTTTTCATAAATAATCGCAAGTAATATCGAAGAAATGTTACCACTAACATGAAGTACAATATGTCACGAAAAAACAATCTCAGAATCATCGGGATCCGTTGAAGCGTTCCAGAGTTATAACCTCATAAAGTGACAGTGGTCAGAATTGCAAAAATTGGCCTGGTCATTAAGTACCAAATTGGCTCTGTCACTAAGGGGTTAAAATCTTCTCATAACTTTTACAAACACCTACAGACATTCCCTCCCTACTGACTACTCTGGAGGTGTCCTTACACCTAAGGCCTCTTTCACACATCCGTTGTTTAGAATCATTCACAATCCGTCGTTTTTTAGAAAAAAACAGATCCAGCAAATGTTGCTGCTGGATCCGTTTTTTTTTCCCATAGACTTGTATTAGCAACGGATTGTGATGGATGGCCACACGTTTGATCTGTCGGACGACAGATCCGTTGTAAAGTCATTGTCCGTCAGCAGGAGACAATGGACCTAGGAACGTTTTTTGTGTACGTCGAAAAATCGGCCAGCAACGGATCCTGCGCCATCCGTCGTTGGCTATAATGGAAGCCTATGGACGCAGAATCCGTTGCTGTCCGTCAGAAGATGGAATCCAGTGTCGGATTCCGTTTTTTTAAATAGAGTATGCCCGGAAGAATTTCTATTCCTTTCATTTAACCCATTTTTCCATTCAGGGAGAAAATTCTCGCTCTCTCTCTCGCTCTCGCTGTCTCTCGCTCGCGCTCTCTCTCGCTCACGCTCTCTCTCGCTCGCGCGCTCTCGCTCGCGCTCTCTCCCCTGCTTATATATGTGGATTTCATTTTAATGTTGATTGGTTCATTTTAAGGGAATCTGTCAAAAAGATCACATCCCCTTAACATCCCCCAATCTGCATATATGGGAATGCAGGTCTTTGAAATGTATATCCATCAACATTTTTTATATCTTCTAGTTGTTGCTGCATTCTCTAGAAATTAGAATTTTCTTTGATATGTATACAAATGAGGCACCAAATGCTCAGGGCTTGACAGCAGGGCTGTGGAGTCGGAGTTGTAGTCGGAGCCCATTTTGGTGGCGTCGGTGTCATGGAAATTGAGGAGTCGGAGGTTTGGTTTACCGACTCCACAGCCCTGCTTGACAGAGCACTTGACTATCCTTTGTTTCCCTTGGTTGTTTCCCTGTCCATCGCCAGTCTCTTTAGCTTGGTGTGACCTCAAGCACCAGGTGAAGACTTGAGACACTGAGTTATCATTAAAGCTAACCAAAGAGGCTAGTTCTGGCAGCAACCGAACTGCAGAGGCTATTTAAGTGCTCTGTTACACCCAGAGCACGTAATGTCTCATTTGCATATGTATTAAAATGTTCCTGCTTATTACACACTGCAGTTACTGATGGACTCCATTGTCTAATAGGATTGTCTGTCAGGTTCCACCAAGGGGTACATCCTCTTGAAAAGAAAAATTGAAAAATTGTTGCATTTCGAGCTGTGTTTTCCCTAAATATGACAGAATCTGCTCCTCCTCTGTAAAAACCGACTTTTACCACTATATTGTACAGTTCCTTTCCTCTTATTATAGTGTTTTTAGTAATATAAATGTCAGATTTGCTATATCATTCATGTCTGGGAATAGAAAAAAATCACCACAATAACGATTTATTCTCTAGTAGTAGTAATTCCGTGGAGAATTCTAAAATAATGTATTTTGCATATTTCTTCTCGGGTTTAGTGACTGTGAAACCAAGCTCAGCAGTAGTAGCCAGGGCGAACCAATATATATTCAGCTCTTGGTACATCTAAGCACAGCAATTTGCATCAAGACATCAATATGTGGAAATTGTGTTCACTGGGGATACTCATCCTGCTGCACAAAGCGTCTCCGAGCATTTATCCAGGCTTGAAAAGTGACTGTATTGAGTGTTGTGGAGTGGAATGTTTCTTACCCCAGGATGATAATTTTCATCATGATTAGAGGTGTAACTCTTTGTCTCCTCATGTTTGTGTATGACTTGGGAAAAGACAGAATAGAAAACGGTTCGACACATTTTATTTTCTTCCTTTAATCTGCTTAAGCTCCCTCCTTCCCCGAATATTGATTTGAAACTGCTGCATGTCAAACAGGGCAGGGAGCGGTATCTTGCAGCGCCTCTTTGTACGCCAATTAGGCTGCTGTAATTTAAATGTAGGCTTCCTTACTGATATGGAAGCTTTGCCTGGTTAGCTGGGATTCTCTCATCCGGCATTAGCGCTGTAATATAATGATTTATTAAGGTGGTGGAAGATATATTGATCTCACTAATAGCTTCAGCCTTGGCATATAATGCTTTACATTTTACTTAGCTTAAAGGGACACAAGCTTTATCTATGTTCCTGCATGCTGCCCGTCTTGAATATTTAGATTCCTGGGAAGGATTAGTATTCAGTATTGCTCAGAGGAACGCAAGTCATACACTGATTTACCATAATATTAGCCTAGAATATTGCTCTGATCAGCAGTGTTGCCATTTACTCCTCCTCTTATATGTATTATATGTAATTGGAAGTAGACTTAGGATATTGCAGAAATAATCTAAAATTTAAAAAAACACAATTGTAATAAGAATTCGAGCCCATTCTGTCCTAGTTTGAGTACTATGTACACTAAGTGATCAGAATGTGGCTTCAGAGCTACATTCATCCTGAAGCCTCCGAGTGGCCATCCTCTTGTCAAATAGATGACCGTCCTGGTTTCCAGACACTGCTCAGGAGTGAAACACTCGAATCCGTTTTGCCCACGTCATCTTCTTCAGTGCAAAGTGAGATTGATACCACTAGGATGCTGGTTTCTGGGCCATGACGTTCCAGGTTGGCATCTTGTACATGGTGGCAATGCTGTGTGCATAAAGGGATGTAGGGTCTGTGTAACTCCCCACTGCGGAGCTGAAGGCACTCTGCGTACCTTCAGGCTGTGTGCACACGTTAAGGAATTTTTGCGTTTTTTTTCGCTATAAAAACACAAAAAAAACGCTTCCATTAAGCATCCTATTTTTAGAATGCATTCCGCATTTTTGTGCACATTCTGTGTTTTTTTCCGTGGCGGAATCGCCTTTCGGAAAAAAAACGCAGCATGTTCATTAAAGTGCGGAATCACGGCAATTCCGTACACCTAGGAACGCATTGATCCGCTTACTTCCCGCATGGGGCTATGCCCACCATGCGGGAAGTAAGCGAATCATGTGCGGTTGGTACCCAGGGTGGAGCAGAGGAGACTCTCCTCCAGGCCCTGGGAACCATATAATTGTTAAAAAAAAGAATTAAAAGAAAAAATCATGATATTCTCTCCTTCCGGCGTCCCGTGCAGCTTTCCCGCTCCTCGCGACGCTCCGGTCCCAGTAATGCATTGCGAAAATGACCTGTGTGACGTAGCGGTCTCACGCAAAGCATTACTGAGACTGGAGCATTGTGAGGAGCAGGAAAGCTGCCCGAGACGCCGGAAGGTAAGAATATCATGATTTTATATTTCTTTTTTTATTATTTTTAACACTCTTTCTCTTATTACACTGTTTGACAAGTGTGACCAACCTGTCATTCAGTTTTCCAAGCGATGCTACAGATCACTTAGAAAACGCTAGCATTCTGCAAGTCAATTCCTCTTGCAAAACACTAGTGACAATTCCGCATGCGATATACCCGCAGCAGGAGTTGCAGAATTGCTGCGGGAATTTCCACGGCAATTCTGCAACGTGTGCACTTCGCCTCACACATATTACCTTTTGTGGTCCTTTCTATATACACTGTGGTTTCTGGCACATTTGTACACTGTTGGAACAGAGGATTATCTGAGGACACTGCTATATACCTGTATGTCTGGTACAATATGAGTAATTCTGTGTGGTGCACAAAGTGCTTTGGGCCATTGTATTTTATGCACTAAGATGCTACATGGGAACTTGCTTAGGCTACGTTCACATTTGCGTTCTGCCGGGCTGCGTCGGGCGCAGCCGCGGTGACGCATGCGCTATGTGCCCCTATATTTAACATGGGGGCGCATGGCATGCGTTTTGCGATGCATGCGTCTTTTTTGCCGCAAGCGTTAAGGCGCAGAGGACGCAGCAAGATGCATTTTTTTTGCGTCCAAAATCCGGCAAAAAAAGGACACATGCGTTGCAAAACTATGCGTTTTGCATGCGTTCTTGTTTGCGTTGTGCGTTGCGTCGCCGACGCAGCCCCGCACAACGCAAATGTGAACGTAGCCTTAGTGTTTTCTTATTGTTAACTTGTCCTAATGTATGTCTGATAGTCAAGAAGGTAAAAACTGCTCCTTGCTCCATTACGTGCGTATTCTACAAAATGTTCTACAAAATACTTAACATTAAAAAACATACTCCCCTTAAAAAAGATGGTCGTTTGCACAAAACCTAATAAAGACCTCAGCAGTATAGGGCTGCTGCAAGTAAAAGCCACAGCATGACTTCTGCGTGGAAACACAGCCTTAGGTTCCTGCCAATAAGTCATCAACAAGCAATAATGACCTGTGATGATGGCGAATTCATCCAGGAGTTCTTGTAGGTAACAAGCACTGTCTTGTGGGCAGCTGTAAATATTTCTATCTGTACAGTTGTGAATACAAGAGTTTGTATGTTCTCCCCGTGTTTGCGTGGGTTTCCTCCTCCCACATTCCAAAGACATACTGATCGGGAATTTAGGTTGTGAGCCCCATCGGGGACAGTGATGATAATGTGTGCAAACTGTAAAGCGCTGCGGAATATGTTAGCGCTATATAAAAATAAAGATTATTTATATTTACTATTATACACTTTTATATTTAAACTCTTGCTTCTTTTTTATGATTTTCCTTTTGTTTTGCAGATTTATCCATCCTTTGGAGTATTAAATTGCTGTGGACAAGTCCATAAGAAACAGGTAACTTTTTATTTCCATCTACCGTCCACTTATTTTTGTTTTGCCGGTGCAGCAGGAATATGCTGTGATATAAGGTCTTTGACGGAAAGTACCGTATATACTCGAGTATAAGCCGACCCGAGTATAAGCCGACCCCCCCCTAATTTTGCCACAAAAAACTGGGAAAACTTATTGACTCGAGTATAAGCCTAGGGTGGAAATGCAGCAGCTACCGGTGAATTTCAAAAATAAAAATAGATACCAATAAAAGTAAAATTTATTGAGACATCAGTAGCTGCGTTCATATATCCCCATATCTGCCCCATACTGTGCTCTGCTGCGTTCATATATCCCCATATCTGCCCCATACTGTGCTCTGCTGCGTTCATATATCCCCATATCTGCCCCATACTGTGCTCTGCTGCGTTCATATATCCCCATATCTGCCCCATACTGTGCTCTGCTGCGTTCATATATCCCCATATCTGCCCCATATTGTGCTCTGCTGCGTTCATATATCCCCATATCTGCCCCATACTGTGCTCTGCTGCGTTCATATATCCCCATATCTGCCCCATATTGTGCTCTGCTGCGTTCATATATCCCCATATCTGCCCCATAATGTGCTCTGCTGCGTTCATATATCCCCATATCTGCCCCATACTGTGCTCTGCTGCGTTCATATATCCCCATATCTGCCCCATACTGTGCTCTGCTGCGTTCATATATCCCCATATCTGCCCCATACTGTGCTCTGCTGCGTTCATATATCCCCATATCTGCCCCATACTGTGCTCTGCTGCGTTCATATATCCCCATATCTGCCCCATATTGTGCTCTGCTGCGTTCATATATCCCCATATCTGCCCCATAATGTGCTCTGCTGCGTTCATATATCCCCATATCTGCCCCATACTGTGCTCTGCTGCGTTCATATATCCCCATATCTGCCCCATATTGTGCTCTGCTGCGTTCATATATCCCCATATCTGCCCCATACTGTGCTCTGCTGCGTTCATATATCCCCATATCTGCCCCATAATGTGCTCTGCTGCGTTCATATATCCCCATATCTGCCCCATACTGTGCTCTGCTGCGTTCATATATCCCCATATCTGCCCCATATTGTGCTCTGCTGCGTTCATATTGCCCCATATCTGCCCCATACTGTGCTCTGCTGCGTTCATATATCCCCATATCTGCCCCATACTGTGCTCTGCACCGTTCATATTGCCCCATAGATGCTCGGTATAAGTCTGTGCCATGGCCGCTGCTGCTGCAATAATAAAAAAAAAAAAAGCCATACTCACCTCGCTGATTGCAGCTCCCAGCGTCCGGTCCCGGCATCTCTCTGCACTGACTGATCAGGCAGAGGGCGCCGCGCACACTAGTGCGTCATCGCGCCCTCTGACCTGAACAGTCAGAGCGCAGATAGACGCCGGGAAGATGGATCGGCGCCCGGCGGCTGGAACGTGGACAGGTGAATATAACATACTCACCTAGTCCTGGCGATCCTCGCGCTGTCCCCGCCTGTCACAGCTGTCTTCGGTGCCGCAGCTTCTTTCTCTATCAGCGGTCACCGGCACCGCTGATTAGAGAAATGAATAGGCGGCTCTGCCCCTATGGGAGGTGGAGCCGCCTATTCATTTCTGTAATGAGCGGTCCCACGTGACCGCTGAAGAGAGGAAGAAGCTGCAGCGCCGAAGCCCGTGGGACGGCAGGGACAGCGCGAGGATCGCTGGGACTAGGTAAGTATACCTCAGCGCCCTCTCCCCCTCACCCGCCGACCCCACCGCTACCGTGATTCGAGTATAAGCCGAGGGGGGCACTTTCAGCCCAAAAATTTGGGCTGAAAATCTCGGCTTATACTCGAGTATATACGGTAATAGGCACTGCATATTTCAGCAGATCTGTTGCCCAGCAGATTTGTTAAACCCAGCTGTGAAGAATTAGGCTGTACCATACGTTTCACCTTCACATGGCATTGGATGCTCTTTGTTGGGGAATAATCCATTTCTATGTCTTTTATTTATTTTTATTTTTTTTACTTTTTCTGTTTCATTCACTGTTTAGTTTAATCTGTAAAATATGCAGTGCAGTGAGAATCCGCAGCCGTTCTCCGGATCTATAGTAATTTTCTGGTTTGTTACAAACCATCTCCTATGGGATTAGCGTGCCAAGGGAAGGTCATGTGATTTTTCTATTTTTCCCTATAGAAATTACATTACAAAGCCCAATATTGAATTGTTTTCATCATTATTTTAACTGTATGCTGCGCTTGCATTGTAGCTTCTTTCTATTCTTCTTCCTGTATACCTAGTTTCCGTGCAAGCAGTTTATTAAATGAAATGTGAATGAAAATACACAGATTTTACTGTGTTTCCTTGGGATTTTTGTATTACTTTTATCATCCTTTGTTCTCTTACCCAACTATTCAGATGATTCATGTTTTAGTAGTTTGGAAAAGACACATTAGGTCCTAAATAATTTGCAATAAAAACATTTAAATGTTTATAATTACAAAATAGAAAGTAGTTGCCCATTAAATCATGGTGAAAAGGACAAGTCAATAGGTCTCACTATTTCACTGTAAGTTCTATGAGCAGAATATACCGTGCGTTTACAGTAGCTTAACCTCTTCATCGCTGGGCAATTTTCAATTTTTTGCAGTTTACTCTCCTATCAAGGGCCTTAATTTTTTTTCATCCATAATTATAGCCATATGAGTAAATACTACATTTCAAGCCCTTGCATACACTTAATATATTTGTTAATGCAAGTTTAAAAACATCTGAAATACTTTTAATTGCACCTCACTAACTAAAGAAACATCTGCGTAAAAGATCAAACGACACTGACACAAATTTTAGTTTTCAGTTTTCTGCTTCAGTCTTAGGGTATGTGCACATGTTGCAGATTTCCAGCAACGCTGCAGATCCGCAAGTGATTTATAGTACATTGTAAATCAATGAGAAAAAAAAAAATGTGCTAATGGTGCGGAAAATTCCGTGCGGAAATGCTGCGGATTAAAAGTAGCATGTCACTACTTTTTTGCGGATCTGCAGCGTTTTGTACGCATTCCATTATAGAAATCCGCAGGGGTAAAAAACGCAGTAAATCTGCAAAAAATCTGCAGCAAAGCCGCATAAAATCCGCACAAAAAACACGTGAAATCCGCACCTGTGTTTTCTGCCAAGAGATGCAGAATCCGCACCAAAAATTCCTAAGCCTAATCCGCAACATGTGCACATAGCCTTAGGGTATGTGCACACGTTGCAGATTTCCTGCAGATCTGCACCTTTTTAGTCCGCCCAGAAACGCTGCAGATCTGCAAGTGATTTAGAGTACAATGTAAATCAATGGCAAAAAAAATGCTGTGCTAATGGTGCAGAAAAATCTGCACGGAAAACACAGCAGATTAAAAAAAGGACAATGCCAATTCTTTGTGCCGATCTGCTATGTTTCTGCACCCATTCCATAATGGAAATCTACAGGGGTAAAAAAAGGAAGAAATCTGCACCAAAACAATATGTGCAGATTTTGACCTGCATTTTCTGCCAAGAAATGCAGATTCTGCACAGAAAATTCCACAGTCAAATCTGCAACGTGTGCATATAGCCTTAGGGTACACACAGGGCGTTTTTCTGCTTTTTTTTTTGCTTCCAAAGCCTATGAGACTTCTGAAATCTCATGCACACACATTGTTTTTTGTGTCATCAGGATTTTGTGCTTTGCTGCTTTTTTTTGGACATAGAGCATGTCACTTCTTTCAGCGTTTTTGCTGCGTTTTTCAGCCATTGGCTTGAATGGGTGTTGAAAAAATGCTGCAAAAACGCAGGTATAATTATTTGCAGCATTTTTACTGCAGAAAGTCAATAAACAATTAGCATGGACAAAGAGACACACAAAACGCAACAAAAATGCAACATATCCGCACCAAAAACGCACCTAAACCTGCGTTTTTGCCTCCGCTTCTTTCCTGCCAAGAAGATCAGGTTTTGCTGCAGAAAAATAGCAGCAAAAATGCCCTGTGTGAACTTACCCTTAAAAGGGTTATCCATGGCAATTAAAAAAAAAAAAAAATCTCTGCAGAACAACTGACAGGCAGGGAGTTGCTAACTACCTGCCTTTTGTGTCTGCTGCATATTTCTGCCAGAACAGAGCAGTCATGGACCGCTCCTGCCGGAAGCAGAGCAACGACATCTCTTCCGCTCTGCTCTGTTGACTGGGTGTGATTTCTGATGTCATGATGATTGACAGCTAGCTTCCCTTTGCCTGGCTGCAAGAAGCCGGTTGGCGAGTAATATGATGTCGAAAGTCACGTCCTGTCAACAGAGTAGCCTGGAAGCAGAGCTGCTGTGTTGAGCTTCTGAATCACCGGTAATGGCGGTCTGAACCTGCGTCAGGACAAGTCAGTGGTTAGCAACTACCAGCCTGTTAAATTTAAGGCACATAGTAAAAAAAAATTTCTGAGCAACCTCTTTAAAACTTTTGCCCACAACTAAACAACCTGCCTATAATTCCTGATTAGCACAGTTAGGTCTCTAACAAGTGTAATTATGACCGACCTGGAAGCTTGAAGATCAATGACGTGCACAGAGAGCCATTTCTTATATACAATACGTTTTTAGAAGAATCATGACACCCTCCTCCTGGCTGAATATAAAGAGGCCACAGTTTTAATAATAAAACTAATAAAAATAATAAAGTAATTGAAGCTAGTAAAATTATCTGGGCCAATGAAAAAAAAGTTGATCGATATCCAAAAAATATAATTAAAATGTAAAAGTCCTTAAATGTTTTACTATATTATATTATACATACATACATACATACATACATACATACATACATACATACATACATACATACAGTACAGACCAAAAGTTTGGACACACCTTCTCATTTAAAGATTTTTCTGTATTTTTATGACTATGAAAGTTGTACATTCACACTGAAGGCATCAAAACTATGAATTAACACATATGGCATTATAGTATATTGCCCAGCCACGTAGTATATTGCCCAGCCACGTAGTATATTGCCCAGCCACGTAGTATATTGCCCAGCCACGTAGTATATTGCCCAGTGATGTAGTATATTGCCCAGTGACGTAGTATACAGCACAGCGACGTAGTATATTGCCCAGCTACGTAATGTCACAGATTAAAAAATAAAAAATAAACATATACTCACCTTCTGAGGGCCCCTTGTAGTTCGGTCACATGACCGTGACGTCATGGTAGGTCATTCTCGCGCAGGCGCGCAGGACCTGTGATGACGTCGCGGTCACATGACCGTGACGTCACGGCTGGTAGTTCTCGCGCAGGCACTGTGATGATGTCGTGGTCACATGACCGTGACGTCATGGCAAGTCCTTCTCACCATCCTTGGCACCGGAACCTGCCGGAGGTCACCGGAGCGTCGCGAAAGGTGAGTATATAATGATTTATTTTTTTTATTATTTCTAACATTAGATGTTTTTACTACTGACGCTGCATAGGCAGCACAGCATCAATAGTAAAAACTTGGTCACAGAGTGTTAATAGCGGCGGTAACGGAGTGAGTTACCCGCGGCATAACGCGGTCCGTTACCACTGGCATTAACCCTGTGTGAGCGGTGACTGCGGGGAGTATGGAGCTGGGCGCCGACTGCAGGGGAGTAGGGAGGGACTAATCGGACTGTGGCCATCGCTGATTGCTCGCGGCAGCCATGACAGGTAGCTGCCGAGACCAATCAGCGACTTGGATTCCATGACAGACAGAGGCCGCGACCAATGAATATCCG